>NC_069503.1:9990029-10235029 GCF_027579735.1 Bombina bombina | reverse complement strand
CCAAACCATTTTTTTTTCAAGATTAGCGCTAGTTACATTAGAACACTAATATCTTTCAGGAATCCCTGAATATCTATAGACATGTATATATTTTTTTTTAGTAAACATCCCAAAGTATTGATCTAGGCCAATTTTGGTATATTTCATGCCACCATTTCACCGCCAAATGCGATCAAATACAAAAAATCGTTCACTTTTTCACAAATTTTTTCACAAACTTTTGGTTTCTCACTGAAATTATTTACAAACAGCTTGTGCAATTATGGCATAAATGATTGTAAATTTTTCTTTGGGATCCCCTTTGTTCAGAAATAGCAGACATATATGGCTTTGGTGTTGCTTTTTGGTAATTAGAAGGATGCTAAATGCCACTGTGCACCACACGTGTATTATGCCCAGCAGTAAAGGGGTTAATTAGGGAGCATGTAGGGAGCTTTTTGGGGTAATTTTAGCTTTAGTGTAGTGTAGTAGACAACCCCAAGTAATGATCTAGGCCCATTTTGGTATATTTCATGCCACTATTTCACCGCCAATTGCGATCAAATTAAAAAAAAAGTTAAATTTTTCACAATTTTAGGTTTCTCACTGAAATCATTTACAAACAGCTTGTGCAATTATGGCACAAATTGTTGTAAATGCTTCTCTGGGATCCCCTTTGTTCAGAAATAGCAGACATATATGGCTTTGGCGTTGCTTTTTGGTACTTAGAAGGCCGCTAAATGCCGCTGCGCATCACACGTGTATTATAGCTAGCAGTGAAGGGGTTAATTAGGAAGTTTGTAGGGAGCTTGCAGGGTTAATTTTAGCTTTAGTGTAGAGATCAGCCTCCCACCTGACACATCAGACCCCCTGATCCCTCCCAAACAGCTCCCTTCCCTCCCCCACCCCACAATTGTCCCTGCCATCTTAAGTACTGGCAGCAACTCTGCCAGTACTAAAATAAAATATATATTTAGGCTTTTTGGGGGGGTTTTTAAGCATATTTACATATGCTGCTGTGTAGGAGCCCCCCTTAGCCCCCAACCTGGCTGATCCCCCACCAAACAGCTGTCTAACCCTCCCCCTCTGCCTTAATGGCCGCCATCTTGGGTACTGGCAGCTGTCTGCCAGTACCCAGTTTATAAAAAAAACAGTTGCTTTTTTTATTTTTTCCCCATTTTCTGTAGTGTAGCTCCCCTACCCACCAAAGAACAAACCCCCACCCCCTCCTAGATACCTTTGACTGTTTTTTTTTTAAAAAATAAAAAGCTTTACACAAACTTTTAGAACAGTCTTTTCTGTAGTGTAGTGGTTCCCACCCGCTCCCGCCCCGTGCACGCGCCCGCCCGCCGCCCGACGTGCACGCGCGCACGCCTGTGCGCGCCCCCATCGCCCCCGCCCCCCGATCCCGCCCCCCCTCTACATTACCCGGCCCATCGATGGCCGCCCCACCCGCCTCCCAAGTCAGCTCCCACCCACCAACGTTACCGGCCACTGATGTCCGGTGCAGAGAGGGCCACAGAGTGGCTCTCTCTGCACCGGATGGCCATTTAAGGTTATTGCAGGATGCCTCCATATCGAGGCATCACTGCAATAACCGGAAAGCAGCTGGAAGCGAGCAGGATCGCTTCCAGCTGCTTTCCACACCGAGGACGTGCAGGGTACGTTCTCAGGCATTAACTGCCTTTTTTCTGAGGACGTACCCTGCACGTCCTCGGTCGTTAAGGGGTTAAATGGATATAAAACCCACATTTTTTTATTTCAGGATTCAGATAGAGCATGCAATTTTAAGCAATTTTCTAATTTACTCCTATTATCAATTTTTCTTTGTTCTCTTGATATCTTTATTTGAAAAAACAGGAATGAAGCTTAGGAGTCATCCCATTTTTGGTTCAGCACATGGGTAGCGCTTCATGATTTGGTGGCTAAATGTAGAGAATGAAGAAGAATTGATAATAGGAGTAAATTAAAAAGTTGCTAGGATGTAATATTGTACTGTACTATACTGTACTATAGGATATAATTTATTACATTGTGAAATACTGTACTGTAGGGTCTAATATTGTACTACATGGTATACTGTACTCTAGGGTGTAATATTGTACTGTACTATAGGATATAATTTATTACATTATGAAATACTGTACTGTAGGGTGTAATATTGTACTACATGGTATAATATTGTGCTCTAGGATGTAATATTGTACTGTACTATAGGATATAATTTATTACATTATGAAATACTGTACTGTAGAGTGTAATATTGTACTACATGGTATAATACTGTACTCTAGGGTGTAATATTGTACTGTACTATAGTATATAATTTATGACATTATGAAATACTGTACTGTAGGGTGTAATATTGTACTGTACTATAGGATATAATTTATTACATTATGAAATACTGTACTCTAGGGTGTAATATTGTACTGTACTATAGGATATAATTTATTACATTATGAAGTACTGTAGAGTGTAATATTGTACTACATGGCATAATACTGTACTCTAGGGTGTATTATTGTACTGTACTATAGGATATAATTTATTAAATTGTGAAATAAAGTACTGTAGGGTACAGTATTATACCATGTAGTACAATATTACACCCTACAGTACAGTACAGTATTTTACAATGTAATAAATTATATCCTATAGTACAGTACAATATTACACCCTAGAGTACATTATACCATGTAGTACAATATTACACAATACAGTACAGTATTTCATAATGTAATAAATTATATCCTATAGTATAGTACAATATTACACCCTACAGTACAGTATACCATGTAGTACAATATTACACCCTACAGTACAGTATTTCACAATGTAGTAAATTATATACTATAGTACAGTACAATATTACACCCTACAGTACAGTATTTTACAATGTAATAAATTATATGCTATAGTACAGTACAATATTACACCATACAGTACAGTATTTCACAATGTAATAATTATATCCTATAGTACAGTACAATATTACACCCTAGAGTACAGTATTATACCATGTAGTACAATATTACACCCTACAGTACAGTATTTCATAATGTAATAAATTATATCCTATAGTACAGTACAATATTACACCCTACAGTACAGTATACCATGTAGTACAATATTACACCCTAGAGTACAGTATTATACCATGTAGTACAATATTACACCGTACAGTATTTCACAATGTAATAAATTGTATCCTATAATACAGTACAATATTACACCCTAGAGTACAGTGTTATACCATGTAGTACAATATTACACCCTACAGTACAGTATTTCACAATGTAATAAATTGTATCCTATAGTACAGTACAATATTACACCCTACAGTACAGTTTCACAATGTAATAAATGATATCCTATAGTACAGTACAATATTACACCCTAGAGTACAGTGTTATACCATGTAGTACAATATTACACCCTACAGTACAGTATTTCATAATGTAATAAATTATATCCTATAGTCAATATTACACCCTACAGTACAGTATACCATGTAGTACAATATTACACCCTAGAGTACAGTATTATACCATGTAGTACAATATTACACCCTAGAGTACATTATTATACCATGTAGTACAATATTACACCCTACAGTACAGTATTTCACAATGTAATAAATTGTATCCTATAGTACAGTACAATATTACACCCTAGAGTACAGTGTTATACCATGTAGTACAATATTACACTCTACAGTACAGTATGCCATGTAGTACAATATTACACCTTACAGTACAGTATTTCACAATGTAATAAATTATATCCTATAGTACAGTACAATATTACACCCTACAGTACAGTATTTTACAATGTAATTATATCCTATAGTACAGTACAATATTACACCCTACAGTACAGTATTATACCATGTAGTACAATATTACACCCTACAGTACAGTATACCATGTAGTACAATATTAGACCCTACAGTACAGTATACCATGTAGTACAATATTACACTACAGTACAGTATTTCACAATGTAATACATTATATCCTATAGTACAGTACAATATTACACCCTAGAGCACAGTATTATACCATGTAGTACAATATTACACCCTACAGTACAGTATACCATGTAGTACAATATTACACCCTACAGTACAGTATACCATGTAGTACAATATTACACCCTACAGTACAGTATTTCACAATGTAATAAATTATATCCTATAGTACAGTACAATATTACACCCTACAGTACAGTACTTTATAATGTAATAAATTATATCTTATAGTACAGTACAATATTACACCCTACAGTACAGTATTTTACAAGGTAATAAATTATATCCTATAGTACAGTACAGTATTACACCCTAGAGTACAGTATTATACCATGTAGTACAATATTACACCCTACAGTACAGTATTTCACAATGTAATAAATTATATCCTATAGTACAGTACAATATTACACCCTACAGTTCAGTATTTCACAATGTAATAAATGATATCCTATAGTACAGTACAATATTACACCCTACAGTACAGTATACCATGTAGTACAATATTACACCCTAGAATACAGTATTATACCATGTAGTACAATATTACACCGTACAGTATTTCACAATGTAATAAATTATATCCTATAGTACAGTACAATAATACACCCTAGAGCACAGTATTATACCATGTAGTACAATATGACACCCTACAGTACAGTATTATACAATGTAATAAATTATATCCTATAGTACAGTACAATATTACATCCTAGAGCACAGTATTATACCATTTAGTACCATATGACACCCTACAGTACAGTATTATACAATGTAATAAATTATATCCTATAGTACAGTACAATATTACATCCTAGAGCACAGTATTATACCATGTAATACAATATTACACCCTACAGTACAGTGTTTCATAATGTAATAAATTATATCCTATAGTACAGTACAAGATTACATCCTAGAGCACAGTATTATACCATGTAGTATAATATTACACCCTACAGTACAGTATGCCATGTAGTACAATATTACACTACAGTACAGTATTTCACAATGTAATAAATTATATCCTATAGTACAGTACAATATTACACCCTAGAGTACAGTATTATACCATGTAGTACAATATTACACCCTACAGTACAGTATACCATGTAGTACAATATTAGACCCTACAGTACAGTATTATACCATGTAGTACAATATTACACCCTAGAGTACAGTATACCATGTAGTACAATATTAGACCCTACAGTACAGTATTTCACAATGTAATAAATTATATCCTATAGTACAGTACAATATTACATCCTAGAGCACAGTATTATACCATGTAGTACAATATTACACCCTACAGTACAGAATACCATGTAGTACAATATTACACCCTAGAGTACAGTATTTCACAATGTAATAAATTATATCCTATAGTGCAGTACAATATTAGACCCTAGAGCACAGTATTATACCATGTAGTACAATATTACACCCTACAGTACAGTATACCATGTAGTACAATATTATACCCTAGAGTACAGTATACCATGTAATACAATATTACACTCTACAGTACAGTATTTCCAGGCTATGATTACGGCCGCTTAAGCCGAAACGCATAAGCCATTAAGTATGTATACTTTTCTGCATGTTGCAGTACCCTCTGTGAGATGTTTGTTTTAAATTATCTACAATAAATTTTTTGAATTTTATTCTGTTTGGCGAATCCATCGTTTCTCTCTGTATATTGTACTGTATGACATAGTATTGTACTATAAGGTGTAATATTGTACTGTTTGACATAGTATTGTACTATAAGGTGTAATATTGTATTGTTTGACATTGTATTGTACTATAAGGTGCAATATTGTATTGTTTGACATAGTATTGTACTACAAGGTGCAATATTGTACTGTATGACATAGTATTGTACTATAAGGTGTAATATTGTTGTACTATAAGGTACAATATTGTACTGCTTGACATATTATTGTACTATATTGTGTAATATTGTACTTTTTGACATAGTATTGTACTATAAGGTGTTATATTGTACTGTAAGGTGAAATATTGTACTGTTTGACATAGTATTGTACTATAAGGTGCAATATTGTACTGTTTGACATATTATTCTACTATAAAGTGTAATATTGTACTTTTTGACATAGTATTGTACTATAAGGTGTAATATTGTACTGTTTGACATATTGTACTATAAAGTGTAATATTGTACTATTTGACATAGTATTGTACTATAAGGTGTTATATTGTACTGTATGATATAATATCATACTATAAGGTGTAATATTATTCTTACTGTGGGGTGTAATATTGTACTGTATGTTGTAAAATTGTACTGTATGGTGCATTACTGTATTGTAGGATGTGATATTGTACTAGATAGAGTAATACTGTATGATACGGTACTATAGTGTGTTACACAGTATTAGAGTAAAACTACGCTATATGGTGTATATATAAATACTGCCTTTGTGGCAGGTAGTGTATATAAACACTCACTTAGCTTATATAAGCATTGTTGCTGGGTCAGTTAGCACATATAGCTATTATTGTTGGGGCAGTTTGTGTACACATGCTCTGTTGCTTGGGAAGTTAGCATATAACAGCACTGTCTGCATACATGCAGTGACGCTGGTACAGTAAGCTTACATAAGCACTATTTCTGGGGCAGTTAACAAAGTAAGCAGTGACGTTGGAGCAGTTAGCGTATAAAAGCAGTAATACTGGTGCAGTTAGCGTATATAAGCAGTAATGCTGGAGCAGTTAGCGTATATAAGCAGTAATGCTGGAGCAGTTAGCGTATATATAGGCAGTAATGCTGGAGCAGTTAGCGTATTTAAGCAATAATGCTGGTGCAGTTAGCGTATATAAGCAGTGACACTGGAGCAGTTAGCGTATATAAGCAGTAATGCTGGAGCACTTAGCGTATATAAACAGTAATGCTGGTGCACTTAGCGTAAATAAGCAGTAATGCTGGTGCACTTAGCGTATATAAGCAGTAATGCTGGTGCACTTAGCGTAAATAAGCAGTAATGCTGGTGCACTTAGCATATATAAGCAGTAATGCTGGAGCAGTTAGCGTATATAAGCAGTAATGCTGGAGCAGTTAGCGTATATAAGCAGTAATGCTGGAGCAGTTGGCGTATATAAGCAGTAATGCTGGTGCAGTTAGCGTATATAAGCAGTAATGCTGGAGCACTTAGCGTATATAAGTAGTAATGCTGGTGCAGTTAGCGTATATAAGCAGTAATGCTGGAGCACTTAGCGTATATAAGCAGTAATGCTGGAGCAGTTAGCGTATATAAGCAGTAATGCTGGAGCAGTTAGCGTATATAAGCAGTGACACTGGTGCAGTTAGCGTATATAAGCAGTAATGCTGGAGCAGTTAGCGTATATAAGCAGTAATGCTGGAGCCGTTTGCATATATAAGCAGTGACACTGGTGCAGTTAGCGTATATAAGCAGTAATGCTGGAGCACTTAGCGTATATAAACAGTAATGCTGGTGCACTTAGCGTAAATAAGCAGTAATGCTGGTGCAGTTAGCGTATATAAGTAGTAATGCTGGTGCAGTTAGCGTATATAAGCAGTAATGCTGGTGCAGTTAGCGTATATAAGCAGTAATGCTGGTGCAGTTAGCGTATATAAGCAGTAATGCAGGAGCAGTTAGCGTATATAAGCAGTAATGCAGGAGCACTTAGCGTATATAAGCAGTAATGTTGGAGCAGTTGGCGTATATAAGCAGTAATGCTGGTGCAGTTGGCGTATATAAGCAGTAATGCTGGTGCAGTTGGCGTATATATACGCAGTAATGCTGGTGCAGTTGGCGTATATATACGCAGTAATGCTGGAGCAGTTGGCGTATATATACGCAGTAATGCTGGAGCAGTTAGCGTACATAAGTAGTAATGCTGGAGCAGTTAGCGTATATAAGCAGTAATGTTGGAGCACTTAGCGTATATAAGCAGTAATGTTGGAGCACTTAGCGTATATAAGCAGTAATGTTTGAGCACTTAGCGTATATAAGCAGTAATGCTTGAGCACTTAGCGTATGTAAGCTGTAATGCTGGAGCAGTTAGCGTATATAAGCTGTAATGCTGGAGCAGTTAACGTATATAAACTGTAATGCTGGAGCAGTTAGCGTATATAAGCAGTAATGCTGGAGCAGTTAGCGTATATAAGCAGTAATGCTGGTGCAGTTAGCGTATATAAGTAGTAATGCTGGTGCAGTTAGCGTATACAAGCAGTAATGCTGGAGCAGTTAGCGTGTATAAGCAGTAATGCTGGTGCAGTTAGCGTATATAAGCAGTAATGCTGGAGCAGTTAGCGTATATAAGCAGTAATGCTGGAGCAGTTAGCGTATATAAGCAGTAATGCTGGTGCAGTTAGCATATATAAGCAGTAATGCTGGAGCAGTTAGCGTATATAAGCAGTAATGCTGGAGCAGTTAGCGTATATAAGCAGTAATGCTGGAGCAGTTAGCGTATATAAGCAGTAATGCTGGAGCAGTTAGTGTATATAAGCAGTAATGCTGGAGCACTTAGCGTATATAAGCAGTAATGCTGGAGCACTTAGCGTATATAAGCAGTAATGCTGGTGCAGCTAGCGTATATAAGCAGTAATGCTGGTGCAGCTAGCGTATATAAGCAGTAATGCTGGAGCACTTAGCGTATATAAGCAGTAATGCTGGAGCAGTTAGCGTATATAAGCAGTAATGCTGGTGCAGTTAGCGTATATAAGCAGTAATGCTGGAGCACTTAGCGTATATAAGTAGTAATGCTGGTGGAGTTAGCGTATATAAGCAGTAATGCTGGAGCACTTAGCGTATATAAGCAGTAATGCTGGAGCACTTAGCGTATATAAGCAGTAATGCTGGAGCAGTTAGCGTATATAAGCAGTAATGCTGGAGCACTTAGCGTATATAAGTAGTAATGCTGGTGCAGTTGGCGTATATAAGCAGTAATGCTGGTGCAGTTAGCGTACATAAGCAGTAATGCTGGTGCAGTTAGCGTATATAAGTAATAATGCTGGAGCACTTAGCGTATATAAGCAGTAATGCTGGAGCACTTAGCGTATATAAGCAGTAATGCTGGAGCAGTTAGCGTATATAAGCAGTAATGCTGGAGCAGTTAGCGTATATAAGCAGTAATGCTGGTGCAGTTAGCGTATATAAGCAGTAATGCTGGAGCACTTAGCGTATATAAGCACTAATGCTGGTGCAGTTAGCGTATATAAGCAGTAATGCTGAAGCACTTAGCGTATATAAGTAGTAATGCTGGTGCAGTTGGCGTATATAAGCAGTAATGCTGGAGCACTTAGCGTATATAAGCAGTAATGCTGGAGCACTTAGCGTATATAAGTAGTAATGCTGGTGCAGTTGGCGTATATAAGCAGTAATGCTGGAGCACTTAGCGTATATAAGCATTAATGCTGGTGCAGTTAGAGTATATAAGCAGTAATGCTGGTGCAGTTAGCGTATATAAGCAGTAATACTGGTGCAGTTAGCGTATATAAGCAGTAATGCTGGTGCAGTTAGCGTATATAAGTAATAATGCTGGAGCACTTAGCGTATATAAGCAGTAATGCTGGAGCACTTAGCGTATATAAGCAGTAATGCTGGAGCAGTTAGCGTATATAAGCAGTAATGCTGGAGCAGTTAGCGTATATAAGCAGTAATGCTGGTGCAGTTAGCGTATATAAGCAGTAATGCTGGAGAACTTAGCGTATATAAGCACTAATGCTGGTGCAGTTAGCGTATATAAGCAGTAATGCTGAAGCACTTAGCGTATATAAGTAGTAATGCTGGTGCAGTTGGCGTATATAAGCAGTAATGCTGGAGCACTTAGCGTATATAAGCAGTAATGCTGGAGCACTTAGCGTATATAAGTAGTAATGCTGGTGCAGTTGGCGTATATAAGCAGTAATGCTGGAGCACTTAGCGTATATAAGCATTAATGCTGGTGCAGTTAGAGTATATAAGCAGTAATGCTGGTGCAGTTAGCGTATATAAGCAGTAATACTGGTGCAGTTAGCGTATATAAGCAGTAATGCTGGTGCAGTTAGCGTATATAAGCAGTAATGCTGGAGCAGTTAGCGTATATAAGCAATAATGCTGGAGCACTTAGCGTATATAAGCAGTAATGCTGGAGCACTTAGCGTATATAAGCAGTAATGCTGGAGCAGTTAGCGTATATAAGCAGTAATGCTGGAGCAGTTAGCGTATATAAGCAGTAATGCTGGTGCAGTTAGCGTATATAAGCAGTAATGCTGGAGCACTTAGCGTATATAAGCAGTAATGCTGGTGCAGTTAGCGTATATAAGCAGTAATGCTGGAGCACTTAGCGTATATAAGTAGTAATGCTGGTGCAGTTGGCGTATATAAGCAGTAATGCTGGAGCACTTAGCGTATATAAGCAGTAATGCTGGAGCACTTAGAGTATATAAGTAGTAATGCTGGTGCAGTTGGTGTATATAAGCAGTAATGCTGGAGCACTTAGCGTATATAAGCAGTAATGCTGGTGCAGTTAGCGTATATAAGCAGTAATGCTGGAGCACTTAGCGTATATAAGTAGTAATGCTGGTGCAGTTGGCGTATATAAGCAGTAATGCTGGAGCACTTAGCGTATATAAGCATTAATGCTGGTGCAGTTAGAGTATATAAGCAGTAATGCTGGTGCAGTTAGCGTATATAAGCAGTAATACTGGTGCAGTTAGCGTATATAAGCAGTAATGCTGGTGCAGTTAGCGTATATAAGCAGTAATGCTGGAGCAGTTAGCGTATATAAGCAATAATGCTGGAGCACTTAGCGTATATAAGCAGTAATGCTGGAGCACTTAGCGTATATAAGCAGTAATGCTGGAGCAGTTAGCGTATATAAGCAGTAATGCTGGAGCAGTTAGCGTATATAAGCAGTAATGCTGGTGCAGTTAGCGTATATAAGCAGTAATGCTGGAGCACTTAGTGTATATAAGCAGTAATGCTGGTGCAGTTAGCGTATATAAGCAGTAATGCTGGAGCACTTAGCGTATATAAGCAGTAATGCTGGAGCAGTTAGCGTATATAAGCAGTAATGCTGGAGCACTTAGCGTATATAAGTAGTAATGCTGGTGCAGTTGGCGTATATAAGCAGTAATGCTGGAGCACTTAGCGTATATAAGCAGTAATGCTGGAGCACTTAGCGTATATAAGTAGTAATGCTGGTGCAGTTGGTGTATATAAGCAGTAATGCTGGAGCACTTAGCGTATATAAGCAGTAATGCTGGTGCAGTTAGAGTATATAAGCAGTAATGCTGGTGCAGTTAGCGTATATAAGCAGTAATGCTGGTGCAGTTAGCGTATATAAGCAGTAATGCTGGTGCAGTTAGCGTATATAAGCAGTAATGCTGGTGCAGTTAGCGTATATAAGCAGTAATGCTGGTGCAGTTAGCGTATATAAGCAGTAATGCTGGTGCAGTTAGCGTATATAAGCAGTAATGCTGGAGCAGTTAGCGTATATAAGCAGTAATGCAGGAGCAGTTAGCGTATATAAGCAGTAATGCGGGAGCACTTAGCGTATATAAGCAGTAATGTTGGAGCAGTTGGCGTATATAAGCAGTAATGCTGGTGCAGTTGGCGTATATAAGCAGTAATGCTGGTGCAGTTGGCGTATATAAGCAGTAATGCTGGAGCACTTAGTGTATATAAGTAGTAATGCTGGTGCAGTTGGCGTATATAAGCAGTAATGCTGGAGCACTTAGCGTATATAAGCAGTAATGCTGGAGCACTTAGCGTATATAAGTAGTAATGCTGGTGCAGTTGGCATATATAAGCAGTAATGCTGGAGCACTTAGCGTATATAAGCAGTAATGCTGGTGCAGTTAGCGTATATAAGCAGTAATGCTGGTGCAGTTAGCGTATATAAGCAGTAATGCTGGAGCAGTTAGCGTATATAAGCAGTATGCTGGAGCAGTTAGCGTATATAAGCAGTAATGCTGGAGCAGTTAGCGTATGTGGCAAACCTAGCCACTTCTGGACTATAACGTAAGAAAGGTTGTCTATAGGCTGTATATTGTGCTATGTAGATGTGACAGACCCTTCTGTCAGCCCTGAAGGAGTTAACTGTGTTCAGCTTTAGCCTCAGCTATTGTGCACTGTCATTAATGTTATTGATACACAG
This sequence comes from Bombina bombina, assembly GCF_027579735.1. Classification (NCBI taxonomy): domain Eukaryota; kingdom Metazoa; phylum Chordata; class Amphibia; order Anura; family Bombinatoridae; genus Bombina; species Bombina bombina. The sequence continues at coordinate 10,222,887 of NC_069503.1, read as the reverse complement.
TCCATTGTTTAATCAACCTCAGAGAGCAGACCCTAGATGATAAGGAAAGCCAAGTGTGTGTCTGTGTTTAAATTGTTATCAGCTTGAGCAAGGTATTCTATTGTATCATGTAAAAGGGCGTGTTCCCTCCATTCAATGTACAACATTCTTTCAACCCCCCTTCTGGGGGGGTCAGACCTGCATAAATACTGGGCATATGAGCCTTAATAAAAGTGATTCTGTTTAAAACCTGAAAACTGGCTGGGTTGTGAATTGCTGCTTCCCTATGCAGAACATTGTTCCCTGGTGTTAACCCTTGGTTTTCCTGTTGGTACCGTTACAGCGTATATAAGCAGTAATGCTGGAGCAGTTAGCGTATATAAGCAGTAATGCTGGAGCAGTTAGCGTATATAAGCAGTAATGCTGGAGCAGTTAGCGTATATAAGCAGTAATGCTGGTGCAGTTAGCGTATACAAGCAGTAATGCTGGAGCAGTTAGCGTGTATAAGCAGTAATGCTGGTGCAGTTAGCGTATATAAGCAGTAATGCTGGAGCAGTTAGCGTATATAAGCAGTAATGCTGGAGCACTTAGCGTATATAAGCAGTAATGCTGGAGCAGTTAGCGTATATAAGCAGTAATGCTGGTGCAGTTAGCGTATATAAGCAGTAATGCTGGAGCACTTAGCGTATATAAGCAGTAATGCTGGTGCAGCTAGCGTATATAAGCAGTAATGCTGGTGCAGCTAGCGTATATAAGCAGTAATGCTGGAGCACTTAGCGTATATAAGCAGTAATGCTGGAGCAGTTAGCGTATATAAGCAGTAATGCTGGTGCAGTTAGCGTATATAAGCAGTAATGCTGGAGCACTTAGCGTATATAAGTAGTAATGCTGGTGCAGTTAGCGTATATAAGCAGTAATGCTGGAGCACTTAGCGTATATAAGCAGTAATGCTGGAGCACTTAGCGTATATATAAGCAGTAATGCTGGAGCAGTTAGCGTATATAAGCAGTAATGCTGGAGCACTTAGCGTATATAAGTAGTAATGCTGGTGCAGTTGGCGTATATAAGTAGTAATGCTGGTGCAGTTGGCGTATATAAGTAGTAATGCTGGTGCAGTTAACGTATATAAGTAGTAATGCTGGAGCAGTTAGCGTATATAAGCAGTAATGCTGGAGCAGTTGGCGTATATAAGCAGTAATGCTGGAACAGTTGGCGTATATAAGCAGTAATGCTGGTGCTGTTAGCGTATATAAGCAGTAATGCTGGTGCAGTTAACGTATATAAGTAGTAATGCTGGAGCAGTTAGCGTATATAAGCAGTAATTCTGGTGCAGTTAGCGTATATAAGCAGTAATGCTGGTGCAGTTGGCGTATATAAGCAGTAATGCTGGTGCTGTTAACGTATATAAGCAGTAATGCTGGTGCAGTTAACGTATATAAGTAGTAATGCTGGAGCAGTTAGCGTATATAAGCAGTAATGCTGGAGCAGTTAGCGTATATAAGCAGTAATGCTGGAGCAGTTGGCGTATATAAGCAGTAATGCTGGTACTGTTAGCGTATATAAGCAGTAATGCTGGAGCACTTATCGTATATAAGCAGTTATGCTGGAGCAGTTGGCGTATATAAGCAGTAATGCTGGTGCAGTTAGCGTATATAAGTAGTAATGCTGGTGCAGTTAGCGTATATAAGCAGTAATGCTGGAGCAGTTAGCGTATATAAGCAGTAATGCTGGAGCAGTTGGCGTATATAAGCAGTAATGCTGGTGCAGTTAGCGTATATAAGTAGTAATGCTGGTGCAGTTAGCGTACATAAGCAGTAATGCTGGAGCAGTTAGCGTATATAAGCAGTGACACTGGTGCAGTTAGCGTATATAAGCAGTGACGCTGGAGCAGTTAGCGTATATAAGCAGTAATGCTGGAGCAGTTAGCGTATATAAGCAAAAATGCTGGTGCAGTTAGCGTATATAAGCAGTAATGCTGGAGCACTTAGCGTATATAAGCAGTAATGCTGGAGCACTTAGCGTATATAAGCAGTAATGCTGGTGCACTTAGCGTATATAAGCAGTAATGCTGGTGCAGTTAGCGTATATAAGCAGTAATGCTGGTGCAGTTAGCGTATATAAGCAGTAATGCTGGAGCAGTTAGCGTATATAAGCAGTAATGCGGGAGCAGTTAGAGTATATAAGCAGTAATGCTGGTGCAGTTGGCGTATATAAGAAGTAATGCTGGAGCAGTTAGCGTATATAAGCAGTAATGCTGGTGCAGTTAGCGTATATAAGCAGTAATGCTGGTGCAGTTAGCGTATATAAGCAGTAATGCTGGAGCAGTTAGCGTATATAAGCAGTAATGCTGGAGCAGTTAGCGTATATAAGTAGTAATGCTGGTGCAGTTAGCGTATATAAGCAGTAATGCTTGAGCAGTTAGCGTATATAAGCAGTAATGCTGGAGCAGTTAGCGTATATAAGCAGTAATGCTGGTGCAGTTAGCGTATATAAGCAGTAATTCTGGAGCACTTAGCGTATATAAGCAGTAATGCTGGAGCACTTAGCGTATATAAGCAGTAATGCTGGTGCACTTAGCGTATATAAGCAGTAATGCTGGTGCACTTAGCGTATATAAGCAGTAATGCTGGTGCAGTTAGCGTATATAAGCAGTAATGCTGGAGCAGTTAGCGTATATAAGCAGTAATGCGGGAGCAGTTAGCGTATATAAGCAGTAATGCTGGTGCAGTTAGCGTATATAAGTAGTAATGCTGGAGCAGTTAGCGTATATAAGCAGTAATGCTGGTGCAGTTAGCGTATATAAGCAGTAATGCTGGAGCAGTTAGCGTATATAAGCAGTAATGCTGGAGCAGTTAGCGTATATAAGTAGTAATGCTGGTGCAGTTAGCGTATATAGGCAGTAATGCTTGAGCAGTTAGCGTATATAAGCAGTAATGCTGAAGCAGTTAGCGTATATAAGCAGTAATGCTGGTGCAGTTAGCGTATATAAGCAGTAATGCTGGTGCAGTTAGCGTATATAAGCAGTAATGCTGGAGCAGTTAGCGTATATAAGCAGTAATGCTGGAGCAGTTATCGTATATAAGCAGTAATGCTGGAGCAGTTAGCGTATATAAGCAGTAATGCTGGAGCAGTTAGCGTATATAAGCAGTAATGCTGGAGCAGTTAGCGTATATAAGCAGTAATGCTGGTGCAGTTAGCGTATATAAGCAGTAATGCTGGAGCAGTTAGCGTATATAAGCAGTAATGCTGGTGCAGTTAGCGTATATAAGCAGTAATGCTGGAGCAGTTAGCGTATATAAGCAGTAATGCTGGAGCAGTTAGCGTATATATAAGCAGTAATGCTGGTGCAGTTAGCGTGTATATAAGCAGTAATGCTGGAGCAGTTAGCGTATATAAGCAGTAATGCTGGAGCAGTTAGCGTATATAAGCAGTAATGCTGGAGCAGTTAGCGTATATAAGCAGTGACGCTGGAGCAGTTAGCGTATATAAGCAGTAATGCTGGAGCAGTTAGCGTATATAAGCAAAAATGCTGGTGCAGTTAGCGTATATAAGCAGTAATGCTGGAGCACTTAGCGTATATAAGCAGTAATGCTGGAGCACTTAGCGTATATAAGCAGTAATGCTGGTGCACTTAGCGTATATAAGCAGTAATGCTGGTGCAGTTAGCGTATATAAGCAGTAATGCTGGTGCAGTTAGCGTATATAAGCAGTAATGCTGGAGCAGTTAGCGTATATAAGCAGTAATGCGGGAGCAGTTAGAGTATATAAGCAGTAATGCTGGTGCAGTTGGCGTATATAAGAAGTAATGCTGGAGCAGTTAGCGTATATAAGCAGTAATGCTGGTGCAGTTAGCGTATATAAGCAGTAATGCTGGTGCAGTTAGCGTATATAAGCAGTAATGCTGGAGCAGTTAGCGTATATAAGCAGTAATGCTGGAGCAGTTAGCGTATATAAGTAGTAATGCTGGTGCAGTTAGCGTATATAGGCAGTAATGCTTGAGCAGTTAGCGTATATAAGCAGTAATGCTGGAGCAGTTAGCGTATATAAGCAGTAATGCTGGTGCAGTTAGCGTATATAAGCAGTAATTCTGGAGCACTTAGCGTATATAAGCAGTAATGCTGGAGCACTTAGCGTATATAAGCAGTAATGCTGGTGCACTTAGCGTATATAAGCAGTAATGCTGGTGCACTTAGCGTATATAAGCAGTAATGCTGGTGCAGTTAGCGTATATAAGCAGTAATGCTGGAGCAGTTAGCGTATATAAGCAGTAATGCGGGAGCAGTTAGCGTATATAAGCAGTAATGCTGGTGCAGTTAGCGTATATAAGTAGTAATGCTGGAGCAGTTAGCGTATATAAGCAGTAATGCTGGTGCAGTTAGCGTATATAAGCAGTAATGCTGGAGCAGTTAGCGTATATAAGCAGTAATGCTGGAGCAGTTAGCGTATATAAGTAGTAATGCTGGTGCAGTTAGCGTATATAGGCAGTAATGCTTGAGCAGTTAGCGTATATAAGCAGTAATGCTGAAGCAGTTAGCGTATATAAGCAGTAATGCTGGTGCAGTTAGCGTATATAAGCAGTAATGCTGGTGCAGTTAGCGTATATAAGCAGTAATGCTGGAGCAGTTAGCGTATATAAGCAGTAATGCTGGAGCAGTTATCGTATATAAGCAGTAATGCTGGAGCAGTTAGCGTATATAAGCAGTAATGCTGGAGCAGTTAGCGTATATAAGCAGTAATGCTGGAGCAGTTAGCGTATATAAGCAGTAATGCTGGTGCAGTTAGCGTATATAAGCAGTAATGCTGGAGCAGTTAGCGTATATAAGCAGTAATGCTGGTGCAGTTAGCGTATATAAGCAGTAATGCTGGAGCAGTTAGCGTATATAAGCAGTAATGCTGGAGCAGTTAGCGTATATATAAGCAGTAATGCTGGTGCAGTTAGCGTGTATATAAGCAGTAATGCTGGAGCAGTTAGCGTATATAAGCAGTAATGCTGGAGCAGTTAGCGTATATAAGCAGTAATGCTGGAGCAGTTAGCGTATATAAGCAGTAATGCTGGTGCAGTTAGCGTATATAAGCAGTAATGCTGGAGCAGTTAGCGTATATAAGCAGTAATGCTGGTGCAGTTAGCGTATATAAGCAGTAATGCTGGAGCAGTTAGCGTATATAAGCAGTAATGCTGGAGCAGTTAGCGTATATATAAGCAGTAATGCTGGAGCAGTTGGCGTATACAAGCAGTAATGCTGGAGCAGTTAGCGTATATATAAGCAGTAATGCTGGAGCAGTTAGCGTATATATAAGCAGTAATGCTGGAGCAGTTAGCGTATATATAAGTAGTAATGCTGGTGCAGTTAGCGTATATAAGCAGTAATGCTGGTGCAGTTAGCGTATATAAGCAGTAATGCTGGAGCACTTAGCGTATATAAGCAGTAATGCTGGAGCAGTTAGCGTATATAAGCAGTAATGCTGGAGCACTTAGCGTATATAAGCAGTAATGCTGGAGCACTTAGCGTATATAAGCAGTAATGCTGGAGCAATATATTATCACTATAGCTGGTTCCAGGAGCAAACACAAAACTGCTTGCACTGGGCCATCTTGTTTTCCTGCTGGGTATACATCATAAACGTGCCCATGGGTGCTAATTTGCTGAGTGTTTGTTGTAGAAGTTAAGTTGGCTGACCATTGCCGCTTTAAAAAGGGACACATATGAAAAATACATACGTCAGGGTTCTTATAACAGAACATTATTCAAAGCATTTCTATAAACAGTCCTCACATGTATTATTCATATGTGTCCCTTTATAAAGCGGCAATATGGTCAGCCTAAGCTTAAAGCCTCTGCTTGTGGGACTAGGGACGTCCCAGTGTAGGGAGCAAACTGTCTGCTCAGCTCCTTTATGTGACATTGTGCCCTCGGTCCCTCACTGACTCAATACTCACTAATTAGACGGAGTCACAGGAATCCCGGTACGGAACCCGATAGGAGCGTGTGCTTTAGAGGAAATAAATATGTTCAACTGATCACAGCCGCTGATGTATCTCTTTCTCATCTGTCACTGATCTTGTTCCATGGCTGTCCCCTCTCTGTGACTCTCTAATGAGAATCTCATAAATATTCTGTGTCTGGATTGTAACTGGTGGGATCCGTTACAGAACAAGCGTCTGTGATCCCTGAGTGACACATTACAAGCGTCTGTGATCCCTGAGTGACACATTACAAGCGTCTGTGATCCCTGAGTGACACATAACAAGCGTCTGTGATCCCTGAGTGACACATAACAAGCGCCTGTTATCCCTGAGTGACACATTACAAGCGTCTGTGATCCCTGAGTGACACATTACAAGCGTCTGTGATCCCTGAGTGACACATTACAAGCGTCTGTGATCCCTGAGTGACACATAACAAGCGTCTGTGATCCCTGAGTGACACATAACAAGCGTCTGTGATCCCTGAGTAACACATTACAAGCGTCTGTGATCCCTGAGTGACACAATACAAGCGTCTGTGATCTCTGAGTGACACATTACAAGCGTCTGTGATCCCTGAGTGACACATTACAAGCGTCTGTGATCCCTGAGTGACACATTACAAGCGTCTGTGATCCCTGAGTGACACATTATAAGCGTCTGTGATCCCTGAGTGACACATTACAAGCATCTGTGATCCCTAAGTGACACAATACAAGCGTCTGTGATCCCTGAGTGACACATAACAAGCGTCTGTGATCCCTGAGTGACACAATACAAGCATCTGTGATCCCTGAGTGACACATTACAAGCGTCTGTGATCCCTGAGTGACACATTACAAGCGCCTGTGATCCCTGAGTGACACATTACAAGCGCCTTTGATCCCTGAGTGACACATTATAAGCGCCTGTGATCCCTGAGTGACACAATACAAGCGTCTGTGATCCCTGAGTGACACATAACAAGCGTCTGTGATCCCTGAGTGACACAATACAAGCGTCTGTGATCCCTGAGTGACACATTACAAGCGTCTGTGATCCCTGAGTGACACATTACAAGCGTCTGTGATCCCTGAGTGACACATTACAAGCGTCTGTGATCCCTGAGTGACACATTACAAGCGTCTGTGATCCCTGAGTGACACAATACAAGCGTCTGTGATCCCTGAGTGACACATTACAAGCGTCTGTGATCCCTGAGTGACACATTACAAGCGTCTGTGATCCCTGAGTGACACATTACAAGCGTCTGTGATCCCTGAGTGACACAATACAAGCGCCTGTGATCCCTGAGTGACACATTACAAGCGTCTGTGATCCCTGAGTGACACATTACAAGTGTCTGTGATCCCTGAGTGACACATTACAAGTGTCTGTGATCCCTGAGTGACACAATACAAGCGTCTGTGATCCCTGAGTGACACATTACAAGTGTCTGTGATCCCTGAGTGACACATTACAAGTGTCTGTGATCCCTGAGTGACACATTACAAGTGTCTGTGATCCCTGAGTGACACATAACAAGCGTCTGTGATCCCTGAGTGACACATTACAAGCGCCTGTGATCCCTGAGTGACACATTACAAGCGCCTGTGATCCCTGAGTGACACATTACAAGCGTCTGTGATCTCTGAGTGACACATTACAAGCGTCTGTGATCCCTGAGTGACACATAACAAGCGTCTGTGATCCCTGAGTGACACATAACAAGCGTCTGTGATCCCTGAGTGACACATAACAAGCGTCTGTGATCCCTGAGTGACACATTACAAGCGTCTGTGATCCCTGAGTGACACAATACAAGCGTCTGTGATCCCTGAGTGACACATTACAAGCGTCTGTGATCCCTGAGTGACACATTACAAGTGTCTGTGATCCCTGAGTGACACATTACAAGTGTCTGTGATCCCTGAGTGACACAATACAAGCGTCTGTGATCCCTGAGTGACACATTACAAGTGTCTGTGATCCCTGAGTGACACATTACAAGTGTCTGTGATCCCTGAGTGACACATTACAAGTGTCTGTGATCCCTGAGTGACACATAACAAGCGTCTGTGATCCCTGAGTGACACATTACAAGCGCCTGTGATCCCTGAGTGACACATTACAAGCGCCTGTGATCCCTGAGTGACACATTACAAGCGTCTGTGATCTCTGAGTGACACATTACAAGCGTCTGTGATCCCTGAGTGACACATAACAAGCGTCTGTGATCCCTGAGTGACACATAACAAGCGTCTGTGATCCCTGAGTGACACAATACAAGCGTCTGTGATCCCTGAGTGACACATTACAAGCGTCTGTGATCCCTGAGTGACACAATACAAGCGTCTGTCATCCCTGAGTGACACATTATAAGTGCCTGTGATCCCTGAGTGACACATTACAAGCGTCTGTGATCCCTGAGTGACACAATACAAGCGTCTGTGATCCCTGAGTGACACAATACAAGCGTCTGTGATCCCTGAGTGACACAATACAAGCGTCTGTGATCCCTGAGTGACACATTACAAGCGTCTGTGATCTCTGAGTGACACAATACAAGCGCCTGTGATCCCTGAGTGACACATAACAAGCGTCTGTGATCCCTGAGTGACACATTACAAATGCCTGTGATCCCTGAGTGACACATTACAAGCGTCTGTGATCCCTGAGTGACACATTACAAGCGTCTGTGATCCCTGAGTGACACAATACAAGCGCCTGTGATCCCTGAGTGACACATAACAAGCGTCTGTGATCCCTGAGTGACACAATACAAGCGTCTGTGATCCCTGAGTGACACATTACAAGCGTCTGTGATCCCTGAGTGACACAATACAAGCGTCTGTGATCCCTGAGTGACACATTACAAGCGTCTGTGATCCCTGAGTGACACAATACAAGCGTCTGTGATCTCTGAGTGACACATTACAAGCGTCTGTGATCCCTGAGTGACACAATACAAGCATCTGTGATCCCTGAGTGACACATTACAAGTGTCTGTGATCCCTGAGTGACACATTACAAGCGTCTGTGATCCCTGAGTGACACAATACAAGCGTCTGTGATCCCTGAGTGACACAATACAAGCGTCTGTGATCCCTGAGTGACACATTACAAGCGTCTGTGATCCCTGAGTGACACAATACAAGCGTCTGTGATCCCTGAGTGACACATTACAAGCGTCTGTGATCCCTGAGTGACACAATACAAGCGTCTGTGATCTCTGAGTGACACATTACAAGCGTCTGTGATCCCTGAGTGACACATTACAAGCGTCTGTGATCCCTGAGTGACACATTACAAGCGTCTGTGATCCCTGAGTGACACAATACAAGCGTCTGCGATCCCTGAGTGACAAGAGAAGATACGTTTATGTGACAGCAGAGATTTGTGCAGTGCAAACAGCCGGCAACTCTGCTATACTTCATTATTATTATTCTTAGGTATTTGTAGAGTCCTAACAGGTTCCGCAGCGCTATAAACATAGGTGGTATATAAAAACAATTACAGGGATCAAATGGGTAGAGGGTCCTGCCGAGAGTTGCCCTGTTGTAGTCGGCTCTTATGAAGGTGAACTACAAACAGCTGGGCTCATAGGCTTACATGCTATGGGGTTTTAGGGGATAGCAGTGGAGATAGGAAGGTTAGTGTAGGTTGTAAGTGTCCCTGAATAGTAGAGTCTTCAGGGAGCAATTAAAGCTTTTAAAACTAGGGAAGATTCTTGTGGAGCGAGGCAGAGAGTTCCACAAGATGGGAGCCAGTCTGGAGAAATCTTGAAGACGGGAATGTGAGGAGGTAACAAGAGAGGAGGAGAGTAGGAGATCATGAGCGGAGCGAAGGGGACGGGAGGGAGAGTATCTGGAGACAAGGTCTGAGATATAGGGGGGAGCAGTGCAATTAAGGGCTTTGTGTGTCAGAGTGAGAAATTTGTGTTTAATCCTGGAGGCAAGAGGAAGCCAGTGAAGGGATTGGCAGAGAGGTGCAGATGAAGAGCGACGTGTAAGGAAGATGAGCCTGGCAGAGGCATTCATTATGGATTGTAAAGGAGCTAGGCGGCAGCTAGGGAGAACAGAGAGGACGGAGTTGCATTTGTCGAGGTGGGAAAGGATGAGAGAGTAGATTAAAATCTTAGTTGTTTTGTGTAAGGAAATGTCTGATTTTAGCGATGTTTTTAAGGTGGAAGCGGCAGGCTGTAGCCAAGAACTGAATGGGAGGAGTGAAAGAAAGATCTGAGTCAAATGTTACCTGAGACATCGGGCATGCGGGGTAGGGGTAATGATGAAGTTATCAGCAGTTATAGAGACATGGGGGTTGGAGATTTTGGAAGAAGGGGGGGAAATAAGGAGCTCAGTTTTGGAGAGATTTAGCTTGAGATATTAAGAGGACATCCAAGATGAGATATGAGAGAGACAGTTAGTGACAAAGGTTAGCAAGGAAGGAGATGTGTCTGGTGCAGAGAGGTAGATTTGGGTATCGTCGGCATACAAATGATATTGAAACCTGTGGGACTTTATAAAGGAACCTAATGAGGACGTGTACTTCATTCTGCTGTCTTGCATGGGCCTTGGTTCTGCTGCAGTGTATGTTAGAGCCTTGGTTCTGCTGCAGGGTATGTTAGAGCCTTGGTTCTGCTGCAGGGTATGTTAGGGCCTTGGTTCTGCTGCAGGGTATGTTAGGGCCTTGGTTCTGCTGCAGGGTATGTTAGGGCCTTGGTTCTGCTGCAGGGTATGTTAGGGCCTTGGTTCTGCTGCAGGGTATGTTAGGGCCTTGGTTCTGCTGCAGGGTATGTTAGGGCCTTGGTTCTGCTGCAGGGTATGTTAGGGCCTTGGTTCTGCTGCAGGGTATGTTCGGGCCTTGGTTCTGCTGCAGGGTATGTTAGGGCCTTGGTTCTGCTGCAGGGTATGTTAGGGCCTTGGTTCTGCTGCAGGGTATGTTAGGGCCTTGGTTCTGCTGCAGGGTATGTTAGGGCCTTGCTTCTGCTGCAGGGTATGTTAGGGCCTTGGTTCTGCTGCAGGGTATGTTAGGGCCTTGCTTCTGCTGCAGGGTATGTTAGGGCCTTGGCTCTGCTGCAGGGTATGTTGGTGCCTTGGCTCTGCTGCAGGGTATGTTAGTGCCTTGGCTCTGCTGCAGGGTATGTTAGTAACGGTTCCTGAAGTCTGGACATCCATCTTCATCCAGGCGGCAAGAAGTTCTTATCCAGGCAACGACATCTTGATCCATCTTGGGGGCATCTTCTTTCTTTATCCCGGTGTCGCTGCGCTGTTGAGGCACGGATCATCTTTGCTCATGGCGCGGACATCCAGTGTGGAGGATCCTCTTCATACGGTCACCGGCGTACACAGAAGCTTCTATTCTATTCTATTGGGTACTTGTAAAGCGCAACCTAATCACCCGTGAGGGTCTCAAGGCGCTATGGGAGAGGGGGGCTAAGGGAAGACGATTCAGTCGAAGAGCCAGGTCTTGAGGTCCTTACTGAAGTTTGTAAGGGAGGTGTATTGTCTGAGGTGCAACAGGAGGGAGTTCCATGACCTTGCTGCCATATAGGAAAAGGATTTTCCTCCAGCTGTTTTTTTCTTGATGTGGGGGATGACTGCGAGTGCTTTGTCGGCAGAGTGGAGTTGTCTGGAGGGGGTGTAGAAATTGACACGGTGGTTGATGATGTATTCAGGACCGATGTTGTGGAGGCCCTTGAATGCATGGATTAGGAGCTTGAAGGTGATTCTCTTGTTGACGGGGAGCCAGTGTAGGTGTTCGGTGATGTGGTTTTGACGAGGGATGTCGAGGATGAGTCTGGCCGAGGTGTTCTGGATGCGTTGGAGTCGTTTCTGGAGCTTGATGGTGGACCCGGCATAGAGTGCATTGCCGTAGTCCAGTTGACTACTGACGAGGGCGTGGGTGACAGATTTTCTAGTTTCGGTGGGGATCCACTTGAAGATTTTTCGCAGTAGGTGGAGTATGTGAAAACAAGTCAAAGAGACAGCGTTGACTTGGCGGTCCATGGAAAGTGATGAGTCGAGGATGACGCCTAGATTTCGTGAGCGGTGTGTTGGAGTTGGACGGTGTCCGAGGGCTGTGGGCCACCAGGAGTCATCCCATGCAGATTTGGTGGGTCCGAGGAGGAGGATTTCGGTCTTGTCAGTGTTGAGTTTGAGACGGTTGTTGTTCATCCAGGTGGCGATTGCTGTAAGTCCTTCGTGGACGTTTTTCGTGGCGGGGTCTCGGGTGAGTGAGATGATTAACTGGGTGTCGTCGTCGTAGGAGACAATGTTGAGGTTGTGTAGATGTTGAAGAGGGTGGGGCTAAGAGATTGCAATGTGTACCCATTAAAAAATTATGTACCTTGCATTCCTATTGGCTGACGTTTTCAAATCAGCCAATAGGATTTCAGTAGTTCTCATCCTATTGGCTGATTTGAAAATGTCAGCCAATAGGAATGCAAGGTACCCCATTTTTAAACGGGTACCTTGCATTCAAGCTTCAGTGTACTACAGTGACCGTATGAAGAGGATCCTCTACTCTGGATGTCTACACTGCTGCCAAAGATGCTCCGCGCCTCCACAGCTCCGTGACACTGGGATGAAAAAAGATGCCCCTGCGATGGATCAAGATGTCGCCGCCTGGATGAAGATGGATATCCGGACTTCAGGAACCGTCAGTAGATTTTCTGGGGTTAGTGTTGTTGTTTTGGGGGTGTTTTTTTTTTTTTTTTTTTTTTTTTATAAAAGATTAGGGTTTTGATGGGCAGTAAAAGAGCTGCTTGCCCTTTTAATGGCAATGCCCATACAAGGGGCAATGAGTAGCTTAGGATTTTGTTAGACTTAGGTTTTTTATTTTGGGGGGTTGGTTGGGTGGGGGGTTTTACTTTTAGGGGGGGACTTTGTAAAGTTTTTTAGGTAAAAGAGCTGTTTAATTTAGGGCAATGCCCTACAAAAGGCCCTTTTAAGGGCTATTGATACTTTATTGTTTGGTTAGGGTTTTTTTTATTTTGTGGGGGCTTTTTTGCTTTATAGGGCTGTTAGATTATGTGTAATTTTTTTATTTTGGATTATTTCTTTTTTGTAATTTTAGTGTTTTTTTATTTTTCGGAATATTAGCTTTTTTTTTGTAATGTATATATTTTTTTTTTATTTTTTATTTTTTTAATCATGTAATTTAAGATTTTTAATTCGGTAGTTTATTTTATTTAATTAGCATAGTTATGTTAGCTTCATTTATAGTTTAATCTTAGTAAAAAAAAAATTCACAGGTAAGTTTATATTTATTTTAGAATAGTTATATTGTAACTTTTCATTTAAAGTTAGGAGGGTGTATGGTTTAGGGGTTAATAGTTTAATTTAGCTTTTTGAAATGTGGGGGGCCGGCGGCTTAGGGGTTAATAGGTTTAGTTTATTAGTTACAATGTGGGGGGCTGGGGGTTTAGGGGTTAATAGGTGTACTATAGTATTTGTGATGCGGAAGGGTGGCAGTTTAGGAATTAATAGGTTTATTTTAGTGTTGGCAATGTGGGGGGGCGGCGGTTTAGGGATTAATAGGTTTAATTTAGTTTTGACAATGTGGGTGGGCGGTGGATTATGGGTTAATAAGTTTAATAAAGTATTTGCGATGCGGGAGTGTGGCGGTTTAGGGGTTAATAGGTAGTTTATGGGAGTTAGTGTACTTTGTAACATTTTAGTTATGAGTTTTGTGAAACATTTTTGTTTCGCAAAATCCATAACTACTGGTCTCAGATCTTGGAATGGATTGTGTCGGTATAGACCATAACGCAAGCATTTTAGCCGGACCGCACAATCTGTAATAGAGTGCTATGGAAAAATCCTGCACTCAAACGTCATTTTTTGAGTGCGGAATGGACGTTGCGTTACAGGCTAAAATGCTTGCGGTATAGCTATACCGCTGCAACTTGTAATATGCATTACCTGCCAATCCACGCGCAATGGACAATTTTTCAGCGGTATAGCCTTACTACACCATAACCAAAACTTGTAATCTAGCTGATTATTAGTAATAACACCTGTCAGTATGCTGCACCTAATACACTGACATATAGATGGGGGATATATCACATGAACTATACTGTACAACTAGTATGTCCCTTGTCATTGTGCTGTGCACAGGCCGTCTGCTTTATCTGTGAGATAAGTCATTCTTCTTTTTCATTGTTGCTGTAAGCGTCAGAATATCCCCTTTCATGTCCCACCCCTGAGTGCACGGGCGGCAGTGGTAAATAACGTTTGACAGCTGCTGTTTATCCTCTTGTAAACCATTGTAAAACACATTCACAGGCTGCTGTATTGTGATCATGAGTCTCCTAACATTGTCACAGCTCAGTTTATAGACTTTTTATTATAAACTATTTGACTTCATTTAAAACAGTTTTTAAGGTCAGAAAATGTGAGCAGGAAAAGACTGACTACATGTTTGTACCGTGAGTTGTGAGTACTTGAGACCCAGACTGGTTAAGGCATCTCCGGTAACACTTTCATAAGCATCAAATGATTACCCAGAAAGTGCTACATTACTTGTCCTGAATTTGCCGTTAATATTCCCATAGCTTAATGTTTGTGTCAGTGTGCACTACGTCAGGGCTTGGTACATTTGTATAGTACCTATGGCTTCTAAAGTGTAGCTGCACAGTAGTATCTTTGTTTAACTGCTCGAGTCACTGAGGAATGTGCAGTTGTTTGTGAGTGCTGATATACATACCCACCCCCACACTAAACACATACCCACCCCCACACTAAACACATACCCACCCCCCCACATACAACACATAAATACATACCTACCCCCCACACCAAACACATAAATACATACCCGTCCCCCCCACACATACACTACATAAATACATACCCACACCCACCTTTTAAGGTTACTGACCCAGGGCGCGATCCAATATAGATCGTAGTTTGCGGCGCAAGTGAGGGAACCCCCGCTGCCCGTAGTTTCAGTTCGCAACTCGAGCTATCCCATATACGACGCCGTCAGATGCTAAAGTGCCGTAAGTCTGATAAACCAGCGATGTCCAGAAATCTGCGTAAATACAAATTTCTGGAGTCGCCAGTGACTTACGGCACTTTAGAAACTGCCGGTGCCTACAAAACCTGACTAAGTTATAAAATCTCCCGTACTGCCTAACACGCCTCCCAAACATAGCCCGACACGTCTAACCCTCTATCCGCTATCCCCCCTCACTCTCCTAACAATAAAAAACGTATTAACCCCTAAACCGCCGCTCCCGGACCCCGTCGCCACCCAATAAAGTTATTAACCCCTAAACCGCTGCTCCCGGACCCCGCCGCCACCTACATTAACTACCCCCTAATGTGAGTTCCTACCCCGCCGCCACCTACATTAACTACCCCCTAATGTGAGCCCCTATACCGCCACCAGCTACATTAACTACCCCCTAATGTGAGTTCCTACCCCGCCGCCACCTACATTAACTACCCCCAAATGTGAGCCCCTATACCGCCGCCAGCTACATTAACTACCCCCTAATGTGAGCCCCTATACCGCCGCCAGCTATATTAAAATTATTAACCCCTAATCTAATCCCCCTACCCCGCCGCCAGCTATATTAAATTATTAACCCCTAATTTAATCTCCCTACACCGCCGCCACCTATATTAAATTAATTAACCCCTAATCTAATCCCCCTATACTGCCGCCACCTATATTAAATTAATTAACCCCTAAAATACTAAACTATCCCTACCACTAAACCTAAGTCTAACCCTAAAAATAGCCCTGAAAAGGGCTTTTTGCGTGGCATTGCCCCAAAGTAACCAGCTCTATTGCCAGCCCTTAAAAGGGCTTTTTGCGGGGCATTGCCCCAAAGTAACCAGCTCTTTTACCAGCCCTTAAAAGGGCTTTTTGCGGGGCTTTGTCACAAAGTAATCAGCTCTTTTGCATCTAATCTAAATCCCCCTACACCGCCGCCACCTATAATAAATGTATTACCCCCTAATCTAATCCCCCTACACCGCCGCCACCTATATTAAATACATTAACCCCTAATCTAATCCCCCTAAACCGCCGCCACCTATATTAACTATATTAACCCTAATTATATTAGGGTTAATATAGTTAATATAGTTATTATATTATTATTATCATTTATTTATAAAGCGCCAAACAGATTACGCAGCGCTATACAAAGAATAAAAAACATTACAGGGATACAGTAATACACAAACAAGTACAGTAGGGGTAAATAACAGATGTAGGTGCAATAATTCAGTTATACAAAAGGAGGGAAATGCCCTGCCCATGAGCACAATCAGTAGTAGTTCACTTTAAATACAAAGTGGCCTGCAGGTAGAAAGGCTCTCAAGCTTACAATCTAAAGGAGAGGGAAAGGACACAGAAGGTAAGGGAGAAAAAAATATGTCTGATATAAGGCTGAGTGAACTGAGAGTGAGTGATGACATGGGGGAGGTGTGTGGTTACTGAGCAAGTCAGATTTGGAAAAGTGTAAAAAAAAATGTGGTAAAATGTTAGTACAAAGGCTGTGAGTCTGAAGTGGTTTCTCTATCCTGGATTATTAGTGACAGCTGCACATAATTACTGTTAGGTGTGTGTATATATATTAAGGTAAACAATTGGGTGGGTGGGTGGTGGCTGGGAGGGATTGGTGGGTTTGTGCTTGCAACTCTGGAGTATGAGGTTAGGTGTGAGGCTTGTAAAATGTCTTTGCAAATCTGGAGTCTGAGGTTAGGTGTGAGGCTTGTAAAATGTCTTTGCAAATCTGGAGTATGAGGTTAGGTGTGAGGCTTGTAAAATGTCTTTGCAAATCTGGAGTCTGAGGTTAGGTGTGAGGCTTGTAAAATGTCTTTGCAAATCTGGAGTCTGAGGTTAGGTGTGAGGCTTGTAAAATGTCTTTGCAAATCTGGAGTATGAGGTTAGGTGTGAGGCTTGTAAAATGTCTTTGCAAATCTGGAGTCTGAGGTTAGGTGTGAGGCTTGTAAAATGTCTTTGCAAATCTGGAGTCTGAGGTTAGGTGTGAGGCTTGTAAAATGTCTTTGCAAATCTGGAGTATGAGGTTAGGTGTGAAGCTTGTAAAATGTCTTTGCAAATCTGGAGTCTGAGGTATAGTTAATATATTATATATATTAACTATATTAACCCTAATTATATTAGGGTTAATATCGTTATTATATTATATATATATTAAGTATAATAACCCTATCTAACTCTAACACCCCTAACTAAATTCTTATTAAAATAAATCTAATTAATATTATTAATTAAAATATTCCTATTTAAATCCAAATACTTACCTATAAAATAAACCCTAAGATAGCTACAATGTAATTAATAATTATATTGTAGCTATTTTAGGGTTTATATTTATTTTACAGGTAACTTGGTATTTATTTTAACTAGGTACAATAGCTATTAAATAGTTAATAACTATTTAATAGCTACCTAGTTAAAATAATTACCAATTTACCTGTAAAATAAATCCTAACCTAGGTTACAAATACACCTACACTATCAATAAATTAAATAAACTACAAATATCTAAACTAAAATACAATTAAATAAACTAAACTAAATTACAAAAAATAAAAAAAGATTACAAGAGTTTTAAGCTAATTACACCTATTCTAAGCCCCCTAATAAAATAATAAATCCCCCCCAAATAAAAAAATTTCCCTACCCTATTCTAAATTACAAAAGTTAACAGCTCTATTACCAGCCCTTAAAAGGGCCTTTTGCGGGGCATGCCACAAAGTAATCAGCTCTTTTGCCTGTAAAAAAAACCCACAATACCACCCCCCAACATTACAACCCACCACCCACATACCCCTACTCTAAACCCACCCAAACCCCCCTTAAAAAAACCTAACACTAAGCCCCAGAAGATCTCCCTACCTTGAGTCGTCTTCACCCAGCCGGGCCAAACTCTTCATCCAATCCGGGCGATGTCTTCATCCAAGCGGCAAAGAAGAAGTCTCCCATCCGGCGATGTCTTCATCCAAGCGGCAAAGAAGAAGTCTTCCATCCGGCGATGTCTTCATCCAAGCGGCAAAGAAGAGGTCCTCCATCGGGTCGAAGTTTTCTTCCAAGCGGCATCTTCAATCTTCTTTCTTTAGCCCTCCGACGCGGAACATACATCTGCCCCGACGACTCAACGATGAATGAAGTTTCCTGTAAATGACGTCATCCAAGATGGCGTCCGTCGAATTCCGATTGGCTGATAGGATTCTATCAGCCAATCGGAATTAAGGTAAGAAAATCTGATTGGCTGATTCAATCAGCCAATCAGATTCAAGTTCAATCCGATTGGCTGATCCAATCAGCCAATCAGATTGAGCTCGCATTCTATTGGCTGTTCCGATCAGCCAATAGAATGCAAGCTCAATCTGATTGGCTGATTGGATCAGCCAATCGGATTGAACTTGAATCTGATTGGCTGATTGAATTAGCCAATCACACACCATCTTGGATGACGTCATTTAAAGGAAACTTCATTCGTCTTTCAGTCGTCGGGCCAGATGGATGTTCCGCGTCGGAGGGCTGAAGAAAGAAGATTGAAGATGCCGCTTGGAAGAAAACTTCGCCCCGATGGAGGACCTCTTCTTTGCCGCTTGGATGAAGACATCGCCGGATGGAAGACTTCTTCTTTGCCGCTTGGATGAAAACATTGCCCGGATTGGATGAAGAGTTCGGCCCGGCTGGGTGAAGACGACTCAAGGTAGGGAGATCTTCTCGGGCTTAGTGTTAGGTTTTTTAAGGGGGGTTTGGGTGGGTTTAGAGTAGGGGTATGTGGGTGGTGGGTTGTAATGTTGGGGGGTGGTATTGTGTGTGTTTTTTACAGGCAAAAGAGCTGATTTCTTTGGGGCATGCCCCGCAAAAAGCCATTTTAAAGGCTGGTAAGGTAATAGAGCTGTTAACTTTTTTAATTTAGATTAGGGTAGGGAATTTTTTTTATTTTGGGGGGTTTGTTATTTTATTAGGGGGCTTAGAATAGGTGTAATTAGCTTAAAATTCTTGTAATCTTTTTTTATTTTTTGTAATTTAGTGTTTTGTTTTTTTTGTAATTTAGTTTAGTTTATTTAATTTTATTTTAGTTTAGATATTTGTAGTTTATTTAATTTATTGATAGTGTAGGTGTATTTGTAACTTAGGTTAGGATTTATTTTACAGGTAAATTGGTAATTATTTTAACTAGGTAGCTATTAAATAGTTATTAACTATTTAATAGCTATTGTACCTAGTTAAAATAAATACCAAGTTACCTGTAAAATAAATATAAACCCTAAAATAGCTACAATGTAATTATTAATTATATTGTAGCTATCTTAGGGTTTATTTTATAGGTAAGTATTTAGATTTAAATAGGAATATTTTAATTAATAATATTAATTAGATTTATTTTAATAAGCATTTAGTTAGGGGTGTTAGAGTTAGATAGGGTTATTATACTTAATATATATATATATAACGATATTAACTATATTAACCCTAATATAATTTGGGTTAATATAGTTAATATAGCTGGCGGCGGTGTAGGGGATTAGATTAGGGGTTAATCTATTTAATATAGCTGGCGGCGGTGTAGGGGGATTAGATTAGGGGTTAATCTATTTAATATAGGTGGCGGCGGTGTAGGGGGATTAGATTAGGGGGTAATACATTTATTATAGGTGGCGGCGGTGTAGGGGGATTTAGATTAGATGCAAAAGAGCTGATTACTTTGTGACAATGCCCCGCCAAAAGCCCTTTTAAGGGCTGGCAATAGAGGTGATTACTTTAGGGGGATTAGATTAGGGGTTAATGTATTTAATATAGCTGGTGGCGGTGTAGGGGGATTAAATTAGGGGTTAATAATTTTAATATAGCTGGCGGCAGTGTAGGGGGATTAAATTAGGGGTTAATAATTTTAATATAGCTGGCGGCGGTGTAGGGGGATTAAATTAGGGGTTAATAATTTTAAAATAGCTGGCGGCTGTGTAGGGGGATTAGATTAGGGGTTAATAATTTTAATATAGCTGGCGGCGGTGTAGGGGGATTAGATTAGGGTTTAATAATTTAATATAGCTGGCGGCGGGGTTGGGGAATTAGATTAGGGGTTAATAATTTTAATATAGCTGGCGGCGGGGTAGGAGCTCACATTAGGGGGTATGTAATGTAGATGGCGGCGTTGTAAGGGGCTCACATTAGGGGGTATGTAATGTAGGTGGCGGCGGTGTAGGGGGATCACAGGGGGTTATACATTTAATGTAGGTGGCGGCGGTTTAGGGGTTAAATACTTTATTAGGGATTGCGGCGGGGGATCGCGGTTGACAGGTAGATAGACATTGCGCATGCGTTAGGTGTTTGTGGCGAGGTGAAAATGGAGTAAGATTTCTCCATTTTCGCCACGTAAGTCCTTACGCTGTATATTGGATACCAAACTGCGCCGGTTTGGTATACCTGTCTATGGCCCAAAAAACTACGGGCGAAGGCAGAAATATACGAGCGTAACTTCTAGGTTACGCCGTATATTTGATACCAAACCAGCGCAAAATTCGGCGTCGCCGGCTTTTGCGGGCGACGCTGCATATCGGATCGGGCCCCCAGTGACAAGTCCTTTTGTACCTCATGATGGCAAATTTGTACTCAACACAGTATATGACAAATGATGTTCCATTAAATGTATTATATAACATTCACATATGCATTAAATGAATGTGTACTTTTTCAGACAGTATTAGAATAGCCACACTGCAGTTTAAAAAAAGTTTGGATACTGTAGCCATATAGCAAATCCAAAGAATGCGACAGAACCACCTGACAGAACCAGGCCTAACAACCAGTTCCTGAAAGAGCTACAAAACATGTTTTATATCACTCTGTACTAGATTTTAAAAACACCCCATTTAATTTAGGGTGCCATTGCCACATAAAACCTAAATCTATAGAAAACATATAAAAAAAAACATAATAATAAATTATAACTCTAACAAAAAGAAGGGGGATTCGGGGGAGGGATAAACGAGGAAACTCACAACCATACATTGAATTGTCACTCTGTGCAAAATATATGCAAATGAGTCTATTTCCCCAGTACACGTTTTGGTGATGAACCTGCTACCAATAGATGGAGCTGTGTTACACATGTCAAGGCACTTTCAACCAACAGATGGCGCTATGGTGTGTTATAGAGTGACGAGTGGAGAAAGCGCCTACTATGTACCTCAGCCCGGGGTAAGGTGCACCTAGCTGCCACCGAGAGATAAACCTATTGGAGAGAAAGCCCAGGCGCCTACCAAAAGGAGGCGGGTACTAAACGATCGAGGTGAAGCAACTTATCTGATAAATGATTTTAATTACAAAATTGACATAAATTACAAACTAGCATGGATCCATGAAAGCTGACAATGATCAATAAAATTTAAGACAATATAAAAACAACATATGAAAGATTCAATAAACAATAAAAACAACAGTATATTATAGCTGAGAATCAGATGATGTAAGCTGAACTGTGTAGAGTTCTGATGTAGTGCACGTAGTTGTGAGATGGGAAGGGGGTATCTTTCCACCCTTTGATGGTGAGATCGTGTAGGGGAAATAAAATGTGATTCCTATGTGATTCCTATGAGTGAGGTATGATGTTCTGATTTAATTAAAAACAAACATTGTGTGACAACAATAATGAATATAAAACAGGAATAAGAAAAAATGTGCGTAATCGAAATGTCAATAATTCAAAATCAATGATGAAAGCGTACTGGCTCCAGAAAAAAAGTTGGTTAGTGTCCAAATGAACCAAATATAAAATGGTGTTCTTCAAATATAAAAATTTGAAAAAATGTGAAAAAAGTGATGGTATCCAAAAAAAACCCGAAAAACAGAAGCTCAAAAAATCAATAATCAATCCAAAGTGATAGTCTCAAAAGGGTAAAAAGATAAAAAGGTAAAGTGTGTGCAATGTCCACCACAGACAGTGTCTGCTGGTGACTTGATAGTAGTGATCACCGCTACGGTGTATGTTGCTAATAGGACTTGGGGTGTGACGATCTCCTCCTAAAAAAGAAAATACAAATAGTGTAGGTTGTACAACAGTGTGGAATAAATAGAAATAAGGCTTACCAGTGTCTACGCGTTTCGGCCCGTGTCAGGCCTTTCTCAAGACTGTTTTTTTCATTCTGGAGTGGTGCCTTATAAAGGATCTTTTGACCCCGGATGTGATTATTAATCACTTCCGGTTGGAAAACTAACAGCGTCCGTTGTTTTTCCGACCCATATAGTTTAATATGTGTATATGTTCCTTGTATATATTATGTGTTTTATCCCAAGTGTTTCAGATATTTTGTGTACAGAATACCTTACACATAAGGGATAGTTTGTCTCTCGTATACGGCTGGGCCGTGACGTCACTTCCGGTTAGGGACGTGCTGGAGTTTATAAACTATAATTATCTCCTTAAATTAGTTTTCACTTTTGTTTAGAGTAGTAGCGTAAATTACTATATTGGTCCTTTGTGCAATGATTGGAAAGGAGCTTTTTACATAGGAACAAACCTTATTTAAGAATAAAGCTTATTTCCTCTTGCTCCGTAAATGGCCAGCTCTGATTGGTCATAACGTCACGGGTAGGTGCACCTTTGATTGGACGAGGGATTTCAAAACTAATAATTAAAATTTAAAATTTAAAATTTGAAGTTCAAGTTTGGAGTTTGAAATTTAAAGTTTAAAATATACTTGTCATAGTTATAAAATACTCCCCCTCGATCCTCTGACATTCACTTGGACAAAATTATTTACGTCCAAATACACAAGGTAACAAAGAATGGAAATAAAATCCCCAAAGCAAGCCATTAAGGTCTGTTTAAGGCAATTTTTTCTACGTCTAACATTATTCTACACATAAGAAATCCCTCGTCCAATCAAAGGTGCACCTACCCGTGACGTTATGACCAATCAGAGCTGGCCATTTACGGAGCAAGAGGAAATAAGCTTTATTCTTAAATAAGGTTTGTTCCTATGTAAAAAGCTCCTTTCCAATCATTGCACAAAGGACCAATATAGTAATTTACGCTACTACTCTAAACAAAAGTGAAAACTAATTTAAGGAGATAATTATAGTTTATAAACTCCAGCACGTCCCTAACCGGAAGTGACGTCACGGCCCAGCCGTATACGAGAGACAAACTATCCCTTATGTGTAAGGTATTCTGTACACAAAATATCTGAAACACTTGGGATAAAACACATAATATATACAAGGAACATATACACATATTAAACTATATGGGTCGGAAAAACAACGGACGCTGTTAGTTTTCCAACCGGAAGTGATTAATAATCACATCCGGGGTCAAAAGATCCTTTATAAGGCACCACTCCAGAATGAAAAAAACAGTCTTGAGAAAGGCCTGACACGGGCCGAAACGCGTAGACACTGGTAAGCCTTATTTCTATTTATTCCACACTGTTATACAACCTACACTATTTGTATTTTCTTTTTTAGGAGGAGATCGTCACACCCCAAGTCCTGTTAGCAACATACACCGTAGCGGTGATCACTACTATCAAGTCACCAGCAGACACTGTCTGTGGTGGACATTGCACACACTTTACCTTTTTATCTTTTTACCCTTTTGAGACTATCACTTTGGATTGATTATTGATTTTTT
Organism: Bombina bombina; assembly: GCF_027579735.1. NCBI lineage: Eukaryota > Metazoa > Chordata > Amphibia > Anura > Bombinatoridae > Bombina > Bombina bombina. The sequence continues at coordinate 10,199,326 of NC_069503.1, read as the reverse complement.
GAGCTTCTGTTTTTCGGTTTTTTTTTTGGATACCATCACTTTTTTCACATTTTTTCAAATTTTTATATTTGAAGAACACCATTTTATATTTGGTTCATTTGGACACTAACCAACTTTTTTTCTGGAGCCAGTACGCTTTCATCATTGATTTTGAATTATTGACATTTCGATTACGCACATTTTTTCTTATTCCTGTTTTATATTCATTATTGTTGTCACACAATGTTTGTTTTTAATTAAATCAGAACATCATACCTCACTCATAGGAATCACATAGGAATCACATTTTATTTCCCCTACACGATCTAACCATCAAAGGGTGGAAAGATACCCCCTTCCCATCTCACAACTACGTGCACTACATCAGAACTCTACACAGTTCAGCTTACATCATCTGATTCTCAGCTATAATATACTGTTGTTTTTATTGTTTATTGAATCTTTCATATGTTGTTTTTATATTGTCTTAAATTTTATTGATCATTGTCAGCTTTCATGGATCCATGCTAGTTTGTAATTTATGTCAATTTTGTAATTAAAATCATTTATCAGATAAGTTGCTTCACCTCGATCGTTTAGTACCCGCCTCCTTTTGGTAGGCGCCTGGGCTATGGTGTGTTACACAATGTCCATGTATGTGACTGGGGAACGGTTACAGTTTTATTTTTATCTTTTTTAAACTGGTTCTTTAACAGCTCTTGTTTATTTTATAGAGTTTAAAACTAATGTTTTTCTTTGTAATTTTAGTTAATACATTTGCTTTATGTTTAAGAGTTAAGTATAAACATTACAATGTTAAGTGCTTGTTTGCTATTTATAATCGGCAACACAATGCTATTGAAGATATGGGTTGTTAAGTATTTGTTTTGTTGCCTTGCCCGCTTCTTGCATATTACCAACAACGATTGAACATAATTATTTTGCTGTACAACATGTATGGTGCATTAATTTTTGGTGACTGCCAGTTATGTGAATATGAATAATTAAGCTGCACAAATTATATGGATTTGCAGGGTTTGGCAGCCTTGAACCACCCATCCCCCTCAACCTTTTAGTCACACAAGTGATTGTACCTTTTTGGGGGATTAAATGGTACAGACATGGACCCTTTGACAGTTGGAAACATATTTGTACCTTGTTAACCGCTAAATGGTACATATTAGTTCCTTAAGGTGTGATTATGATTCATTAAGGGTACAACCACAGCAGTTGTACCCTAAGTGTTCACAAACTGACCCCAACCGTACCCTTTTTTCTGACAGGGTACCCACACACTACATGAACACATACATACATGTATACATACCCACACACTACATAAACACATACATACATGTATACATACCCACACACTACATAAACACATACATACATGTATACATACCCACACACTACATAAACACATACATACATACCCACACACTACATAAACACATACATACATGTATACATACCCACACACTACATGAACACATACAAACATGTATACATACCCACACACTACATAAACACATACATACATACCCACACACTACATAAACACATACATACATGTATACATACCCACACACTACATAAACACATACATACATGTATACATACCCACACACTACATAAACACATACATACATACCCACACACTACATAAACACATACATACATGTATACATACCCACGCACTACATAAACACATACATACCCACACACTACATAAACACATACATACATGTATACATACCCACACACTACATAAACATATACATACCCACACACTACATAAACACATACATACATGTATACATACCCACACACTACATAAACACATACATACCCACACACTACATAAACACATACATGTATACATACCCACACACTACATAAACACATACATACCCACACACTACATAAACACATACATGTATACATACCCACGCACTACATAAACACATACATACCCACACACTACATAAACACATACATGTATACATACCCACACACTACATAAACACATACATACATGTATACATACCCACACACTACTTAAACACATACATACATACCCACACACTACATAAACACATACATACATGTATACATACCCACACACTACATAAACACATACATACATACCCACACACTACATAAACACATACATACATGTATACATACCCACACACTGCATAAACACATACATACCCACACACTACATAAACACATACATGTATACATACCCACACACTACATAAACACATACATACCCACACACTACATAAACACATACATGTATACATACCCACACACTACATAAACACATACATACCCACACACTACATAAACACATACATGTATACATACCTACACACTACAAAAACACATACATACCCACACACTACATAAACACATACATGTATACATACCCACACACTACATAAACACATACATACCCACACACTACATAAACACATACATGTATACATACCCACACACTACATAAACACATACATACCCACACACTACATAAACACATACATGTATACATACCCACACACTACATAAACACATACATACCCACACACTACATAAACACATACATACATGTATACATACCCACACACTACATAAACACATACATACATACCCACACACTACATAAATACATACATACATGTATACATACCCACACACTACATAAACACATACATACATGTATACATACCCACACACTACATAAACACATACATACATGTATACATACCCACACAGTACATAAACACATACATACATGTATACATACCCACACACTGCATAAACACATACATACATGTATACATACCCACATACACTATATAAACACATACATACATGTATACATACCCACACACTACATAAACACATACATACATGTATACATACCCACACACTACATAAACACATACATACATACCCACACACTACATAAACACATACATACATGTATACATACCCACACACTACATAAACACATACATACCCACACACTACATAAACACATACATACATACCCACACACTACATAAACACATACATACATGTATACATACCCACACACTAGATAAACACATACATACATACCCACACACTACATAAACACATACATACATGTATACATACCCACACACTACATAAACACATACATACCCACACACTACATAAACACATACATACATGTATACATACCCACACACTACATAAACACATACATACCCACACACTACATAAACACATACATGTATACATACCCACACACTACATAAACACATACATACCCACACACTACATAAACACATACATGTATACATACCCACACACTACATAAACACATACATACCCACACACTACATAAACACATACATGTATACATACCCACACACTACATAAACACATACTTACATACATGTATACATACCAACACACTACATAAACACATACATACATACATGTATACATACCCACACGCTACATAAACACATACATGTATACATACCCACATACACTACATAAACACATACATGTATACATACCCACACACTACATAAACACATACATACATACATGTATACATACCCACACACTACATAAACACATACATACATGTATACATACCCACACACTACATAAACACATACATACATACCCACACACTACATAAACACATACATACATGTATACATACCCACACACTACATAAACACATACATACATACATGTATACATACCCACACACTACATAAACACATACATACATACATGTATACATACCCACACGCTACATAAACACATACATGTATACATACCCACATACACTACATAAACACATACATGTATACATACCCACACACTACATAAACACATACATACATACATGTATACATACCCACACACTACATAAACACATACATACATGTATACATACCCACACACTACATAAACACATACATACATACCCACACACTACATAAACACATACATACATGTATACATACCCACACACTACATAAACACATACATACATACATGTATACATACCCACACACTACATAAACACATACATACATACATGTATACATACCAACACACTACATAAACACATACATACATACATGTATACATACCCACACACTACATAAACACATACATGTATACATACCCACATACACTACATAAACACATACATGTATACATACCCACACACTACATAAACACATACATACATACATGTATACATACCCACACACTACATAAACACATACATACATACATGTATACATAGCAACACACTACGTAAACACATACATACATACATGTATACATACCCACACACTACATAAACACATACATGTATACATACCCACATACACTACATAAACACATACATGTATACATACCCACACACTACATAAACACATACATACATACATGTATACATACCCACACACTACATAAACACATACCTACATGTATACATACCCACACACTACATAAACACATACATACATACATGTATACATACCCACACACTACATAAACACATACATACATGTATACATACCCACACACTACATAGACACATAGATACATGTATACATACACTATATAAACACATACATACATACATACATGTATACATACCCACATACACTATATAAACACATACATACATGTATACATACCCACACACTACATAAACACATACATACATACCCACACACTACATAAACACATACATACATGCATACATACCAACATACACTATATAAACACATACATACATGCATACATACCCACACACACTATATAAACACATACATACATGCATACATACCCACATACACTATATAAACACATACATACATGTATACATACCCACATACACAATATAAACACATACATACATACATGTATACATACCCACATACAATACATAAACACATACATACAAGCATACATACACAATATAAACACATACATACATGCATACATACCCACATACACTATATAAACACATACATACATGTATACATACCCACATACACTATATAAACACATACATACATACATGTATACATACCCACATACACAATATAAACACATACATACATACATACATGTATACATACCCACATACAATACATAAACACATACATACATGCATACATACCCACATACACAATATAAACACATACATACATGCATACATACCCACATACACTATATAAACACATACATACATGTATACATACCCACATACACTATATAAACACATACCTACATGTATACATACCCACATACACTACATAAACACATACATACATGTATACATACCCACATACACTATATAAACACATACATACATGTATACATACCCACATACACTATATAAACACATACATACATACATGTATACATACCCACATACACTATATAAACACATACATACATACATGCATGTATACATACCCACATACACTATATAAACACATACATACATACATACATGTATACATACCCACATACACTATATAAACACATACATACATGTATACATACCCACACACTACATAAACACATACATACATACATACATACATGTATACATACCCACATACACTATATAAACACATACATACATGTATACATACCCACATACACTATATAAACACATACATACATGTATACATACCCACATACACTATATAAACACATACATACATGTATACATACCCACATACACTATATAAACACATACCTACATGTATACATACCCACATACACTACATAAACACATACCTACATGTATACATACCCACATACACTACATAAACACATACATACATACCCACATACACTATATAAACACATACATACATGTATACATACCCACATACACTATATAAACACATACATACATGTATACATACCCACATACACTATATAAACACATACATACATACATACATGTATACATACCCACACACTACATAAACACATACATACATACATACATGTATACATACCCACATACACTATATAAACACATACATACATGTATACATGCCCACATACACTACATAAACACATACATACATGTATACATACCCACATACACTATATAAACACATACATACATGTATACATACCCACATACACTATATAAACACATACATACATACATGTATACATACCCACACACTACATAAACACATACATACATACATACATGTATACATACCCACATACACTATATAAACACATACATACATGTATACATATCCACATACACTATATAAACACATACATACATGTATACATACCCACACACTACATAAACACATACATACATACATACATGTATACATACCCACATACACTATATAAACACATACATACATGTATACATACCCACATACACTATATAAACACATACATACATGTATACATACCCACATACACTATATAAACACATACATACATACATGTATACATACCCACACACTACATAAACACATACATACATACATGTATACATACCCACATACACTATATAAACACATACATACATGTATACATGCCCACATCCACTACATAAACACATACATACATGTATACATACCCACATACACTATATAAACACATACATACATGTATACATACCCACATACACTATATAAACACATACATACATACATGTATACATACCCACACACTACATAAACACATACATACATACATACATACATGTATACATACCCACATACACTATATAAACACATACATACATGTATACATACCCACATACACTATATAAACACATACATACATGTATACATACCCACATACACTATATAAACACATACATACATGTATACATACCCACATACACTATATAAACACATACCTACATGTATACATACCCACATACACTACATAAACACATACATACATACATACATACATACCCACATACACTATATAAACACATACATACATGTATACATACCCGCATACACTATATAAACACATACATACCCACATACACTATATAAACACATACATACATGTATACATACCCACATACACTATATAAACACATACATACATGTATACATACCCACATACACTATATAAACACATACCTACATGTATACATACCCACATACACTACATAAACACATACATACATACATACCCACATACACTATATAAACACATACATACATGTATACATACCCACATACACTATATAAACACATACATACCCACATACACTATATAAACACATACATACATGTATACATACCCACATACACTATATAAACACATACATACCCACATACACTATATAAACACATACATACATGTATACATACCCACATACACTATATAAACACATACATACATGTATACATACCCACATACACTATATAAACACATACATACCCACATACACTATATAAACACATACATACATGTATACATACCCACATACACAATATAAACACATACATACCCACATACACTATATAAACACATACATACATGTATACATACCCACATACACTATATAAACACATACATGCATGCATACATAACCACATACACTATATAAACACATACATACATGTATACATACCCACATACACTATATAAACACATACATACATGTATACATACCCACATACACTATATAAACACATACATACATGTATACATACCCACATACACTATATAAACACATACATACAGGTATACATACCCACATACACTATATAAACACATACATACCCACATACACTATATAAACACATACATACATGTATACATACCCACATACACTATATAAACACATACATACATGTATACATACCCACATACACTATATAAACACATACATACATGTATACATACCCACATACACTATATAAACACATACATACATACATACATGTATACATACCCACACACTACATAAACACATACATACCCACACACTACATAAACACATACATACATACATACATGTATACATACCCACATACACTACATAAACACATACATTCATACATGTATACATACCCACACACTACATAAACACATACCTACATGTATACATACCCACACACTACATAAACACATACATACATACATGTATACATACCCACACACTACATAAACACATACATACATGTATACATACCCACACACTACATAGACACATAGATACATGTATACATACACTATATAAACACATACATACATACATGTATACATACCCACATACACTATATAAACACATACATACATGTATACATACCCACACACTACATAAACACATACATACATACCCACACACTACATAAACACATACATACATGCATACATACCCACATACACTATATAAACACATACATACATGCATACATACCCACACACACTATATAAACACATACATACATGCATACATACCCACATACACTATATAAACACATACATACATGTATACATACCCACATACACAATATAAACACATACATACATACATACATGTATACATACCCACATACAATACATAAACACATACATACAAGCATACATACACAATATAAACACATACATACATGCATACATACCCACATACACTATATAAACACACACATACATGTATACATACCCACATACACTATATAAACACATACATACATACATGTATACATACCCACATACACAATATAAACACATACATACATACATACATGTATACATACCCACATACAATACATAAACACATACATACATGCATACATACCCACATACACAATATAAACACATACATACATGCATACATACCCACATACACTATATAAACACATACATACATGTATACATACCCACATACACTATATAAACACATACATACATGTATACATACCCACATACACTACATAAACACATACATACATGTATACATACCCACATACACTATATAAACACATACATACATGTATACATACCCACATACACTATATAAACACATACATACATACATGTATACATACCCACATACACTATATAAACACATACATACATACATGCATGTATACATACCCACATACACTATATAAACACATACATACATACATACATACATGTATACATACCCACATACACTATATAAACACATACATACATGTATACATACCCACACACTACATAAACACATACATACATACATACATACATGTATACATACCCACATACACTATATAAACACATACATACATGTATACATACCCACATACACTATATAAACACATACATACATGTATACATACCCACATACACTATATAAACACATACATACATGTATACATACCCACATACACTATATAAACACATACCTACATGTATACATACCCACATACACTACATAAACACATACCTACATGTATACATACCCACATACACTACATAAACACATACATACATACATACCCACATACACTATATAAACACATACATACATGTATACATACCCACATACACTATATAAACACATACATACATGTATACATACCCACATACACTATATAAACACATACATACATACATGTATACATACCCACACACTACATAAACACATACATACATACATACATACATGTATACATACCCACATACACTATATAAACACATACATACATGTATACATGCCCACATACACTACATAAACACATACATACATGTATACATACCCACATACACTATATAAACACATACATACATGTATACATACCCACATACACTATATAAACACATACATACATACATACATGTATACATACCCACACACTACATAAACACATACATACATACATACATACATGTATACATACCCACATACACTATATAAACACATACATACATGTATACATATCCACATACACTATATAAACACATACATACATGTATACATACCCACACACTACATAAACACATACATACATACATACATACATACATGTATACATACCCACATACACTATATAAACACATACATACATGTATACATACCCACATACACTATATAAACACATAAATACATGTATACATACCCACATACACTATATAAACACATACATACATACATGTATACATACCCACACACTACATAAACACATACATACATACATGTATACATACCCACATACACTATATAAACACATACATACATGTATACATGCCCACATCCACTACATAAACACATACATACATGTATACATACCCACATACACTATATAAACACATACATACATGTATACATACCCACATACACTATATAAACACATACATACATACATGTATACATACCCACACACTACATAAACACATACATACATACATACATGTATACATACCCACATACACTATATAAACACATACATACATGTATACATACCCACATACACTATATAAACACATACATACATGTATACATACCCACATACACTATATAAACACATACATACATGTATACATACCCACATACACTATATAAACACATACCTACATGTATACATACCCACATACACTACATAAACACATACATACATACATACATACATACCCACATACACTATATAAACACATACATACATGTATACATACCCGCATACACTATATAAACACATACATACCCACATACACTATATAAACACATACATACATGTATACATACCCACATACACTATATAAACACATACATACATGTATACATACCCACATACACTATATAAACACATACCTACATGTATACATACCCACATACACTACATAAACACATACATACATACATACCCACATACACTATATAAACACATACATACATGTATACATACCCACATACACTATATAAACACATACATACCCACATACACTATATAAACACATACATACATGTATACATACCCACATACACTATATAAACACATACATACCCACATACACTATATAAACACATACATACATGTATACATACCCACATACACTATATAAACACATACATACATGTATACATACCCACATACACTATATAAACACATACATACCCACATACACTATATAAACACATACATACATGTATACATACCCACATACACAATATAAACACATACATACCCACATACACTATATAAACACATACATACATGTATACATACCCACATACACTATATAAACACATACATACATGCATACATACCCACATACACTATATAAACACATACATACATGTATACATACCCACATACACTATATAAACACATACATACATGTATACATACCCACATACACTATATAAACACATACATACATGTATACATACCGACATACACTATATAAACACATACATACATGTATACATACCCACATACACTATATAAACACATACATACATGTATACATACCCACATACACTATATAAACACATACATACATGTATACATACCCACATACACTATATAAACACATACATACATACATACATGTATACATACCCACACACTACATAAACACATACATACCCACACACTACATAAACACATACATACATACATACATGTATACATACCCACATACACTATATAAACACAAACATACATGTATACATACCCACATACACTATATAAACACATACATACATGTATACATACCCACATACACTATATAAACACATACATACATACATACATGTATACATACCCACACACTACATAAACACATACATACCCACACACTACATAAACACATACATACATACATACATGTATACATACCCACATACACTATATAAACACAAACATACATGTATACATACCCACATACACTATATAAACACATACATACATGTATACATACCCACATACACTATATAAACACATACATACATGTATACATACCCACATACACTACATAAACACATACATACATACATGTATACATACCCACATACACTATATAAACACAAACATACATGTATACATACCCACATACACTATATAAACACATACATACATGTATACATACCCACATACACTATATAAACACATACATACATGTATACATACCCACATACACTATATAAACACATACATACATGTATACATACCCACATACACTATATAAACACAAACATACATGTATACATACCCACATACACTATATAAACACATACATACATGTATACATACCCACATACACTATATAAACACATACATACATGTATACATACCCACATACACTACATAAACACATACATACATACATACATGTATACATACCCACATACACTATATAAACACAAACATACATGTATACATACCCACATACACTATATAAACACATACATACATGTATACATACCCACATACACTATATAAACACATACATACATGTATACATACCCACATACACTACATAAACACATACATACATACATACATGTATACATACCCACATACACTATATAAACACAAACATACATGTATACATACCCACACACTATATAAACACATACATACATACATACATGTATACATACCCACACACTACATAAACACATACATACATGTATACATACCCACATACACTATATAAACACATACATACATGTATACATACCCACATACACTATATAAACACATACATACATGTATACATACCCACATACACTATATAAACACATACATACATACATACATGTATACATACCCACATACACTATATAAACACATACATACATGTATACATACCCACATACACTATATAAACACATACATACATGTATACATACCCACATACACTATATAAACACATACATACATACATACATGTATACATACCCACATACACTATATAAACACATACATACATACATACATACATGTATACATACCCACATACACTATATAAACACAAACATACATGTATACATACCCACATACACTATATAAACACATACATACATGTATACATACCCACATACACTATATAAACACAAACATACATGTATACATACCCACATACACTATATAAACACATACATACATATATACATACCCACATACACTATATAAACACAAACATACATGTATACATACCCACATACACTATATAAACACATACATACATGTATACATACCCACATACACTACATAAACACATACATACATACATACATGTATACATACCCACATACACTATATAAACACATACATACATGTATACATACCCACATACACTATATAAACACATACATACATGTATACATACCCACATACACTATATAAACACATACATACATGTATACATACCCACATACACTATATAAACACATACATACATGTATACATACCCACATACACTATATAAACACATACATACATGTATACATACCCACATACACTATATAAACACATACATACAGGTATACATACCCACATACACTATATAAACACATACATACATGTATACATACCCACATACACTATATAAACACATACATACATGTATACATACCCACACACTACATAAACACATACATACATGTATACATACCCACATACACTATATAAACACATACATACATGTATACATACCCACATACACTATATAAACACATACATACATGTATACATACCCACACACTATATAAACACATACATACATGCCCACACACTACATAAACACATACATACATACATGTATATACAGAGTGTACTGGGCAGGTATTGCAGCTGATTACATTGCATGTGATATTAGATATTTTGTTTCCAGTACTGGAAATTTGTTTTTGTAGGAGATTTTCTGCTATTTTTTTTCTTCAAATTTAAACTTCATCATGGATGAAATAGAGCAACAATCTAAAATAGTTTGGAATTTATTTCTATGCTCACATTAGTTTTTTGGTGTCAAACCTACATAGACTCATAGCAGGTGATTAGTCACACATGAACCTTTCACTATTGGCTCTGTGCTCAGCTAGCTCCCAGTAGTGCACTGCTGCTCTGGGGCAGACTTTACTTTTGCATGGGGTTAAATACAAAGTTAGAGCATGTTGTTATTGCACAGCATTTTCATTTTGCACCATCTTTACTACAAGCAAAGCAGCTGTATTCTGTGTTTAGACGTCTCCCTCTAGTGGAGCACAATAGTAATGCAGGCACAGAGGAACAAGCGCAAGGAGAGTATAATTCTGCATTTCACTACTTTACTGCAAGCTTTCTCTTCTCTCCCCTACATTGCCAGGGGATATCCTCTGCTTGTGAATGTCACTTTGTCATCTCACCCCTATCTGCAGGGACACACATAACAATGTCTGAGAATAAATGAGCTCACCAGGAAGTCCTGTGCCAGCATCAGCTCCAGAGTACACTGATATATCTCTGAACCCCATAGCCAAAATATAGTGCAGCAGTTACAGTCAGAGATCTCAGTAGGGAGCACACAAGCACTTATTATGTCTATTGGTGCTTGTAAATGTATTAAAGGGGAGGTGTGTGACAATTGGATGTTTACAGGGGCAGTGTGTGACAGAACTGGATGTTTTACAGGGGAAGTGTGTGACAACTGGATGTTTACAGGGGATGTGTGTGACAACTGGATGTTTACAGGGGAAGTGTGTGACAACTGGATGTTTACAGGGGAAGTGTGTGACAATTGGATGTTTACAGGGGCAGTGTGTGACAGAACTGGATGTTTTACAGGGGAAGTGTGTGACAACTGGATGTTTACAGGGGATGTGTGTGACAACTGGATGTTTACAGGGGAAGTGTGTGACAACTGGATGTTTACAGGGGAAGTGTGTGACAACTGGATGTTTACAGGGGAAGTGTGTGACAACTGGATGTTTTACAGGGGAAGTGTGTGACAGAACTGGATGTTTTACAGGGGAAGTGTGTGACAGAACTGGATGTTTTACAGGGGAAGTGTGTGACAACTGGATGTTTACAGGGGAAGTGTGTGACAGAACTGGATGTTTTACAGGGGAAGTGTGTGACAACTGGATGTTTTACAGGGGAAGTGTGTGACAACGGGATGTTTACAGGGGATGTGTGTGACAACTGGATGTTTACAGGGGAAGTGTGTGACAGAACTGGATGTTTTACAGGGGAAGTGTGTGACAACTGGATGTTTACAGGGGAAGTGTGTGACAGAACTGGATGTTTTACAGGGGATGTGTGTGACAACTGGATGTTTACAGGGGAGGTGTGTGACAACTGGATGTTTACAGGGGAAGTGTGTGACAGAACTGGATGTTTTACAGGGGAAGTGTGTGACAACTGGATGTTTACAGGGGATGTGTGTGACAACTGGATGTTTACAGGGGAAGTGTGTGACAACTGGATGTTTACAGGGGAAGTGTGTGACAACTGGATGTTTTACAGGGGAAGTGTGTGACAGAACTGGATGTTTTACAGGGGAAGTGTGTGACAACTGGATGTTTACAGGGGAAGTGTGTGACAACTGGATGTTTACAGGGGAAGTGTGTGACAGAACTGGATGTTTTACAGGGGAAGTGTGTGACAACTGGATGTTTACAGGGGAAGTGTGTGACAACTGGATGTTTACAGGGGAAGTGTGTGACAGAACTGGATGTTTTACAGGGGAAGTGTGTGACAACTGGATGTTTACAGGGGAAGTGTGTTACAACTGGATGTTTACTGGGGAAGTGTGTGACAACTGAATGTTTACTGGGGAAGTGTGTGACAACTGGATGTTTACAGGGGAAGTGTGTGACAACTGGATGTTTACAGGGGAAGTGTGTGACAACTGGATGTTTACAGGGGAAGTGTGTGACAACTGGATGTTTTACTGGGGAAGTGTGTGACAGAACTGGATGTTTTACTGGGGAAGTGTGTGACAACTGGATGTTTTACATGGGAAGTGTGTGACAACTGGATGTTTTACTGGGGAAGTGTGTGTCAGAACTGGATGTTTTACAGGGGAAGTGTGTGACAACTGGATGTTTTACAGGGGAAGTGTGTGACAGAACTGGATGTTTTACTGGGGAAGTGTGTGACAACTGGATGTTTTACATGGGAAGTGTGTGACAGAACTGGATGTTTTACTGGGGAAGTGTGTGACAACTGGATGTTTACAGGGGAAGTGTGTGACAACTGGATGTTTTACAGGGGAAGTGTGTGACAACTGGATGTTTTAGAGGGGAAGTGTGTGACAACTGGATGTTTTACATGGGAAGTGTGTGACAACTGGATGTTTTACTGGGGAAGTGTGTGTCAGAACTGGATGTTTTACAGGGGAAGTGTGTGACAACTGGATGTTTTACAGGGGAAGTGTGTGACAGAACTGGATGTTTTACTGGGGAAGTGTGTGACAACTGGATGTTTTACATGGGAAGTGTGTGACAGAACTGGATGTTTTACTGGGGAAGTGTGTGACAACTGGATGTTTACAGGGGAAGTGTGTGACAACTGGATGTTTTACAGGGGAAGTGTGTGACAACTTGATGTTTACAGGGGAAGTGTGTGACAACTGGATGTTTTACAGGGGAAGTGTGTGACAACTGGATGTTTTACAGGGGAAGTGTGTGACAACTGGATGTTTACAGGGGAAGTGTGTGACAACTGGATGTTTTACTGGGGAAGTGTGTGTCAGAACTGGATGTTTTACAGGGGAAGTGTGTGACAGAACTGGATGTTTTACTGGGGAAGTATGTGACAACTGGATGTTTACTGGGGAAGTGTGTGTGACAACTGAATGTTTTACTGGGGAAGTGTGTGACAACTGGATGTTTTACAGGGGAAGTGTGTGACAACTGGATGTTTTACAGGGGAAGTGTGTGACAACTGGATGTTTTACAGGGGAAGTGTGTGACAACTGGATGTTTTACTGGGGAAGTGTGTGACAGAACTGGATGTTTTACAGGGGAAGTGTGTGACAGAACTGGATGTTTTACTGGGGAAGTGTGTGACAACTGGATGTTTTACAGGGGAAGTGTGTGACAGAACTGGATGTTTACAGGGGAAGTGTGTGACAGAACTGGATGTTTACAGGGGAAGTGTGTGACAACTGGATGTTTACAGGGGAAGTGTGTGTCAACTGGATGTTTTAGAGGGGAAGTGTGTGACAACTGGATGTTTACAGGGGAAGTGTGTGACAACTGGATGTTTACAGGGGAAGTGTGTGACAACTGGATGTTTACAGGGGAAGTGTGTGACAACTGGATGTTTACAGGGGAAGTGTGTGACACAACTGGATGTTTACAGGGGAAGTGTGTGACACAACTGGATGTTTACAGGGGAAGTGTGTGACACAACTGGATGTTTACAGGGGGAGTGTGTCACACAACTGGATGTTTACAGGGGAAGTGTGAGACACAACTGGATGTTTTACAGGGGAAGTGTGTGACACAACTGAATGTTTACAGGGGAAGTGTGTGACAACTGAATGTTTACAGAATGTGTGAGGCAGTGTCTGGGTTTGTGCCCATTTCAGGAGCTTCCCATGTTGCAGTCAGTTTAAGCAGAGTTGGCATCTGGATAATCAGGGCGGCTGGAAATAGTCGCTTTAATGTTTGCTACGGCTCTGCATTTGTTCTCTTGTTGAGTCTCACTTGTCATTCAGCACCAGGATTAGATCGCCTTAACCCCTTGTTACCTATGCATTGCTTAGTATGACTGGAGAAAGGCTGCCTGTTTCCTTCATAGACTTCACACAAACTTCCTACGGACCAGTTTGATTTTTATTTGCTCTCCCAACTTTATTGTATAATACCACATATATCTGTATTTAATATTCATTTCCTGCTCACTACCCTGTGTTACTGACCCTGTGTTACTGACCCTGTGTTACTGACCCTGTGTTTTTCTGACCCTGTGTTTTTCTGACCCTGTGTTTTTCTGACCCTGTGTTTTTCTGACCCTGTGTTTTTCTGACCCTGTGTTTTACTGACCCTGTGTTACTGACCCTGTGTTTTTCTGACCCTGTGTTTTTCTGACCCTGTGTTTTTCTGACCCTGTGTTTTTCTGACCCTGTGTTTTTCTGACCCTGTGTTTTTCTGCTCCTGTGTTTTTCTGCTCCTGTGTTTTTCTGACCCTGTGTTTTTCTGCTCCTGTGTTTTTCTGACCCTGTGTTTTTCTGACCCTGTGTTTTTCTGACCCTGTGTTTTTCTGACCCTGTGTTTTTCTGACCCTGTGTTTTTCTGACCCTGTGTTTTTCTGCTCCTGCGCTCCTGTGTTTTTCTGCTCCTGCGCTCCTGTGTTTTTCTGCTCATGCGCTCCTGTGTTTTTCTGCTCATGCGCTCCTGTGTTTTTCTGCTCATGCGCTCCTGTGTTTTTCTGCTCATGCGCTCCTGTGTTTTTCTGCTCCTGCGCTCCTGTGTTTTTCTGCTCCTGCGCTCCTGTGTTTTTCTGCTCCTGTGTTTTTCTGCTCCTGTGTTTTTCTGCTCCTGTGTTTTTCTGCTCCTGCGCTCCTGTGTTTTTCTGATCCTGCGCTCCTGTGTTTTTCTGCTCCTGCGCTCCTGTGTTTTTCTGCTCCTGCGCTCCTGTGTTTTTCTGCTCCTGCGCTCCTGTGTTTTTCTGCTCCTGTGTTTTTCTGCTCCTGTGTTTTTCTGCTCCTGCGCTCCTGTGTTTTTCTGCTCCTGCGCTCCTGTGTTTTTCTGCTCCTGCGCTCCTGTGTTTTTCTGCTCCTGCGCTCCTGTGTTTTCCTTGTCCCTTACTGCCATCTGCTGAGAACAATTAGGGACAGATATGTAGTAGGGTTAGCCAGTGTGCTCTTACAATTCTCAGAACTTAAAAAGGCACAATTTCTTTCATAAGGTGGTGAGCATCTATGAGCCATTACTTCCGGGATTCAACTCCTGGCCACTAGGAGGAGGCAAATATTCCCAAAGCTCTAAGAGCTCTAAAATCTGCTATTCCTATAAGGAGTTATGTTTCAGATAAGGTTTATCTGCTATTCCTATAAGGAGTTATGTTTCAGATAAGGTTTATCTGCTATTCCTATAAGGAGTTATGTTTCAGATAAGGTTTATCTGCTATTCCTATAAGGAGTTATGTTTCAGATAAGGTTTATCTGCTATTCCTATAAGGAGTTATGTTTCAGATAAAGTTTATCTACTATTCCTATAAGGAGTTATGTTTCAGATAAGGTTAATCTGCTATTCCTATAAGGAGTTATGTTTCAGATAAGGTTAATCTGCTATTCCTATAAGGAGTTATGTTTCAGATAAGGTTAATCTGCTATTCCTATAAGGAGTCATGTTTCAGATAAGGTTAATCTGCTATTCCTATAAGGAATTATGTTTCAGATAAGGTTAATCTGCTATTCCTATAAGGAGTTATGTTTCAGATAAAGTTTATCTACTATTCCTATAAGGAGTTATGTTTCAGATAAAGTTTATCTACTATTCCTATAAGGAGTTATGTTTAAGATAAGGTTTATGTGCTATTCCTATAAGGAGTTATGTTTCAGATAAGGTTTATGTGCTATTCCTATAAGGAGTCATGTTTCAGATAAAGTTAATCTGCTATTCCTATAAGGAGTTATGTTTCAGATAAGGTTTATCTGCTATTCCTATAAGGAGTCATGTTTCAGATAAGGTTTATCTGCTATTCCTATAAGGAGTTATGTTTCAGATAAGGTTTATCTGCTATTCCTATAAGGAGTTATGTTTCAGATAAGGTTTATCTGCTATTCCTATAAGGAGTTATGTTTCAGATAAAGTTTATCTACTATTCCTATAAGGAGTTATGTTTCAGATAAGGTTAATCTGCTATTCCTATAAGGAGTTATGTTTCAGATAAGGTTAATCTGCTATTCCTATAAGGAGTTATGTTTCAGATAAGGTTAATCTGCTATTCCTATAAGGAGTCATGTTTCAGATAAGGTTTATCTGCTATTCCTATAAGGAGTTATGTTTCAGATAAGGTTAATCTGCTATTACTATAAGGAGTCATGTTTCAGATAAGGTTAATCTGCTATTACTATAAGGAGTCATGTTTCAATAAGGTTAATCTGCTATTCCTATAAGGAGTTATGTTTCAGATAAGGTTTATGTGCTATTCCTATAAGGAGTTATGTTTCAGATAAAGTTTATCTACTATTCCTATAAGGAGTTATGTTTCAGATAAGGTTAATCTGCTATTCCTATAAGGAGTTATATTTCAGATAAGGTTAATCTGCTATTCCTATAAGGAGTTATATTTCAGATAAGGTTAATCTACTATTCCTATAAGGAGTTATGTTTCAGATAAGGTTTATCTGCTATTCCTATAAGGAGTTATGTTTCAGATAAAGTTTATCTACTATTCCTATAAGGAGTTATGTTTCAGATAAGGTTAATCTGCTATTCCTATAAGGAGTTATATTTCAGATAAGGTTAATCTGCTATTCCTATAAGGAGTTATGTTTCAGATAAGGTTTAATGTGCTATTCCTAAAAGGAGTTATGTTTCAGATAAGGTTTATCTGCTATTCCTATAAGGAGTTATGTTTCAAATAAAGTTAATCTGCTATTCCTATAAGGAGTTATGTTTCAGATAAGGTTTATCTGCTATTCCTATAAGGAGTTATGTTTCAGATACGGTTTATGTGCTATTCCTATAAGGAGTTATGTTTCAGATAAGGTTTATCTGCTATTCCTATAAGGAGTTATGTTTCAGATAAGGTTTATCTGCTATTCCTATAAGGAGTTATATTTCAGATAAGGTTAATCTGCTATTCCTATAAGGAGTTATGTTTCAGATAAGGTTTAATGTGCTATTCCTATAAGGAGTTATGTTTCAGATAAGGTTTATGTGCTATTCCTATAAGGAGTTATGTTTCAGATAAGGTTAATCTGCTATTACTATAAGGAGTCATGTTTCAGATAAGGTTTATGTGCGATTCCTATAAGGAGTCATGTTTCAGATAAGGTTTATGTGCTATTCCTATAAGGAGTTATGTTTCAGATACGGTTTATGTGCTATTCCTATAAGGAGTTATGTTTCAGATAAGGTTAATCTGCTATTCCTATAAGGAGTTATGTTTCAGATAAGGTTTATGTGCTATTCCTATAAGGAGTTATGTTTCAGATAAGGTTAATCTGCTATTACTATAAGGAGTCATGTTTCAGATAAGGTTTATGTGCGATTCCTATAAGGAGTCATGTTTCAGATAAGGTTAATCTGCTATTCCTATAAGGAGTTATGTTTCAGATAAGGTTAATCTACTATTCCTATAAGGAGTTATGTTTCAGATAAGGTTAATCTGCTATTCCTATAAGGAGTTATGTTTCAGATAAGGTTAATCTACTATTCCTATAAGGAGTTATGTTTCAGATAAGGTTAATCTGCTATTCCTATAAGGAGTTATGTTTCAGATAAGGTTAATCTACCATTCCTATAAGGAGTTTCAGATGTTCTATTTCATACTACAGGACAGTAGCTTGGTATCTTGTCATCAAGGCTTTGTTCCATGGTTTTCTTGCACACGTCTTATATTTTCTACCACTTGATGTGTTTGGTAGGAAAGTCCTGGCAATTAAGCGCCTGCCTTAAAATGTTTGTCCCGCCCAATTATTTGCGGGGGTCACAGCTTGGGTTTTAGTTCCCAGGAGTAATGGCTCCTTTTAAATTATTTCTTTCTGGGAAATCTCTCAGCAGATATTTTGTGCTTAAAGGGACAGTCACATTATTTTTGTTGAGCTGCATTTTCATGAGAACTTGTTAAAATGTTACAGCTGCTTCTTGGATTGTTTTTAGTTTGCTGGGGCGTGTTCTTGTTTACCAGTAGAATCACAGGAGTTGTCATTATCAGCCAATGAGCAGTTTGTCTCTAGAGCTGAGTTGTGCACAAGCATACATTTAATACATACATACAGTGTAATGGGATATGGGAGCACAAGGCCGTAAACTGCTTAGAATCATTCTGCATTTGCTTTAGTATTTCCTTGTATCCTTGTGTGGTTGGTGCAGGATGAGTGCTACCGGTGTCTAGTGAATAAAGGATTACAGAGCGTGTGCGTGAGACAGGGACACGTATAGCTCATCCTCTGGTACACAGAAGACATGAGACCTGCATAGGTACCCACATAAGTGCTCTCAGCTCCTGTTACTGTTGGCTCTCAGTCCTAACACTGAGCTAATTGCCTCTGATAAATAATTCATCGATTCACCAGCCAAATAGCAGTGTTTGTCTACAGATAGCGCATCTTGCCAAAACCACACACATGCATTTAGCTTCTCTAAAGTTAACTCTTTAATTGTCTGGTTACACAGCAATCTGAGGGCCCTGGCAGGGGTACCAGACCGGTGTCACATGAGGGATGCACTGTGGTGTAATATACGTCTAAGCTTCTATGAAAGGGACATGAAACTCAAACATTTTCTTTCATGGTTCAGATAGACAATATTATTTTAAAAAACTTTCCAATTGACTTCCATTATCTCATTTGCTTTATTCGCTTGGCATTCTTTGTTACTACTTCTAAGGAGCCCTTTTTGACACAAGCATAGAATGCCTACTCATTCCCAAAAGGTAGAGGCTCTAGTTGACGCTCCTTGTGCCAAGCAACACTGATGGTACAGGTGCCCAGGTCTGTCCTGTGGGGCATTGGTTATTCTACTTCTGGGATTCCTGGGTATGTGGGATTCAGGACCTTGTAAAAGTAAACGATTGTCATAACATCTAGCACTAGTTCAACAAAAAACCTCCCTTCTGCCATTTTGTCCAGACTCAAATTCCTCAGGAAGCAAAAGAGTGGCAATGTTTCAGTATATCGATAACTTGATTCAGGCTCAGGTGATTTCAAGAAATTCATCCTGCAGAGATTGAAGGTTTTATTCCAGAATGTTTCCAGTAAGGAAAAATGACCGTTTACGGAGTCCAGTTTTAGACCTCTGAGCACTAAATCATTTTTTGGCGCCAGTAAGATTCACAATGGAGTCCCTTTCTCTAGTTCTGAAATTGTGAGTTATTTTTCATTACTTCCTATACATTATCCCATGAAGTTCACTATGAGACGCCCCTTCTCTTTCTGAATTTAGTTCTGACAGGAGCCTCCTGTTGTCTATAAACCTGAAAGACGCATATTTTCATATCCCTGTGGCTCCTCGTCACAGAAGGTTTCTGTTACGGTTGCCTCCAGGCTGGCTGGAAGTTGGACCGTAGAAAAGGATGCTTCTAGCGCTCACCAAAGAATCATCAGCACCATAGTCAGCAATCCCTGTAGTGATATTAGCTTGTCCCCTACAAACATGAGTCAAAGCTGCAAGTTAGAGGGACAGAATAGGTCTGATGTGCTGGAACACACAGCCTGCTTTTTATTGAGGCTACATGCAAACAGGACACTCTCAGGGGGAAGCATAAAATCCCCCATCACACATTTGATATTAGATAGAGAGACACTCCCTTTGACAGGCCACAAGATTACTTCAGCAGATAACAAGTTACACACAATAAAACAATGCAGTCCACCTTATCACTAGCAGTCTGATTAGACAATGGGAAAGTTAATCACTAAACTTAATTAGAGCTGATCCCAGCAAACTTGTATTTAGAATTGAACAAAATTAACTCTTAATGGCACACAATGAAACTGAACCAAGTGGGAGAAAGCCAGGGACAAGTAATTTCACAGGTCTGGGGACATAGTCTTCAAGGGGCATTGTTCACCAAAGTCACAATATGTCCCCAGACGGTTCTTAAAGGGCCATACACACCCAATAAAAGTTAATATACTCTCAGGGGCACAATCTTCCAGGGGCCATAGTCATGAGGAAGGAGGCTGGCAAATAGGCTTCTCCAAAATCCAGGGAAGCAGGGCAATTTTCCATTTAAAGGGCCAGTTACAAATAGCAGTTTGTAACATATCTCCCCTTTTGGAGGGAGACTAACCAGGCACCTGACCTTCTGTCGGTCAGTGCCTAAGTTAGTCTCATAACCCACCCACAAATAAACATTAGCAGCAAAGTAGCCCCCCACAATAAGTAGTACTGGCATGTAGGTTCCAGGTTGTAGGATGAAAGTGTAGCATCCTCGGCCTTCCTGGCGCAGCTGGGCAAATAGCTGGTGGTACTTGGGGGGCAGAGGCCAGCGGCACTCTGCCCTGGTGCCAGCGCTTCTGCTGGGGTGAGGGGTTTGCAGGCCAGTCCTGTAACGTGGGGGTCTGTAGGGCAGAGGCCAGCAGCGCTCTGTCCTGATGCCAGCTCTTCTGCTGGGGTGAGAGGTTTGCAGGCCAGCCCTGTAACAAGGGGGTCTGTAGGGCAGAGGCCAGCAGCGCTCTGTCCTAATGCCAGCTCTTCTGCTGGGGGCATTGGGGCATAGTCCTGCCCGGTGGCAAAGGGAACGTGTGGGTCAGTGGGGGTTAACATCTCCACTGTTAACCCTGGGCCCAAGTTAGGAGTTAGCTGGAGAATGGAGACTGGGCTCCCAATCCACTGCATCTCACTCTGCTGATGGGGGACAGGAGCAACTGTCTCTGCCCCCTGTGCTGTAAGTGCAGAGACCACGGTCCCATCTGCACGGTTGTGGGGCTTACTGTCTCCCCCTGGTGCGTTAAGCTGCCGCTGGGGAGAGGGGGTTACAAGCTCCTCTCCCATACATACTTCCAGCCGCTGGGGAATGGAGTCTGGGCTCCCAATTCCCTGCATATTCCTCTGCTGCTGGGGGACAGGACCAACTGTCTCTGCCCCCTGTAACTCAGCCTGCCGCTGGGGAATGGAGTCTGGGCTCCCAATTCCCTGCAATTCACTCTGCTGCTGGGGGACAGGACCAACTGTCTCTGCCCCCTGTAACTCAGCCTGCCGCTGGGGAATGGAGTCTGGGCTCCCAATTCCCTGCAATTCACTCTGCTGCTGGGGGACAGGAGCAACTGTCTCTGCCCCCTGTGCTGTAAGTGCAGAGACCACGGTCCCATCTGCACGGTTGTGGGGCTTACTGTCTCCCCCTGGTGCGTTAAGCTGCCGCTGGGGAGAGGGGGTAACAAGCTCCTCTCCCATACATACTTCCAGCCGCTGGGGAATGGAGTCTGGGCTCCCAATTCCCTGCATATTCCTCTGCTGCTGGGGGACAGGACCAACTGTCTCTGCCCCCTGTAACTCAGCCTGCCGCTGGGGAATGGAGTCTGGGCTCCCAATTCCCTGCATATTCCTCTGCTGCTGGGGGACAGGACCAACTGTCTCTGCCCCCTGTAACTCAGCCTGACGCTGGGGAATGGAGTCTGGGCTCCCAATTCCCTGCAATTCACTCTGCTGCTGGGGGACAAGAGCAACTGTCTCTGCCCCCTGTGCTGTAAGTGCAGAGACCACGGTCCCATCTGCACGGTTGTGGGGCTTACTGTCTCCCGCTGGTGCGTTAAGCTGCCGCTGGGGAGAGGGGGTAACAAGCTCCTCTCCCATACATACTTCCAGCCGCTGGGGAATGGAGTCTGGGCTCACAATTCCCTGCATATTCCTCTGCTGCTGGGGGACAGGACCAACTGTCTCTGCCCCCTGTAACTCAGCCTGCCGCTGGGGAATGGAGTCTGGGCTCCCAATTCCCTGCATATTCCTCTGCTGCTGGGGGACAGGACCAACTGTCTCTGCCCCCTGTAACTCAGCCTGCCGCTGGGGAATGGAGTCTGGGCTCCCAATTCCCTGCAATTCACTCTGCTGCTGGGGGACAGGACCAACTGTCTCTGCCCCCTGTAACTCAGCCTGCCGCTGGGGAATGGAGTCTGGGCTCCCAATTCCCTGCATATTCCTCTGCTGCTGGGGGACAGGACCAACTGTCTCTGCCCCCTGTAACTCATTTTCTCGCTGGAGATTAGGTGCCCATACCCCCAAACTCCACAGTTGGTGCTCAAAGGCTCGTGCCGCTTCGTTCTCAGTAGCCAATTTTCGGATGATTCGACTGACTACCTCCTGCGCAGGGTCTGGACCATATCGGACTAGCCGCCTCTTTACCTCTGGAACGAAATCAGCACCCTCATAGCGACGGATCAGGTTGAGGTGCTCTTCACAGGGTTCTGACCAGTGTCTTGTCAGCTCCATGCTGCTGTAGGTAGGGACGCTGCGCAGTGGCTAGCTTTGCCCTCAATAACTCTCCTACGATACCAGTGCTGTTGGGGTGCTGCTCCTTGCGCTAGGACGCCATCCCACCGCTGCCGCCAAATGTTACGGTTGCCTCCAGGCTGGCTGGAAGTTGGACCATAGAAAAGGATGCTCCTAGCGCTCACCAAAGAATCATCAGCACCGTAGTCAGCAATCCCTGTAGTGATATTAGCTTGTCCCCTACAAACATGAGTCAAAGCTGCAAGCTAGAGGGTCAGAATAGGTCTGATGTGCTGGAACACACAGCCTGCTTTTTATTGAGGTTACATGCAAACAGGACACTCTCAGGGGGAGGCATAAAATCCCCCATCACACATTTGATATTAGATAGAGAGACACTCCCTTTGACAGGCCACAAGATTACTTCAGCAGATAACAAGTTACACACAATAAAACAATGCAGTCCACCTTATCACTAGCAGTCTGATTAGACAATGGTAAGGTTTATCACTAAACCTAATTAGAGCTGATCCCAGCAAACTTGTATTTAGAATTGAACAAAATTAACTCTTAATGGCACACAATGAAACTGAACCAAGTGGGAGAAAGCCAGGGACAAGTAATTTCACAGGTCTGGGGACATAGTCTTCAAGGGGCATTGTTCACCAAAGTCACAATATGTCCCCAGACGGTTCTTAAAGGGCCATACACACCCAATAAAAGTTAATATACTCTCAGGGGCACAATCTTCCAGGGGCCATAGTCATGAGGAAGGAGGCTGGCAAATAGGCTTCTCCAAAATCCAGGGAAGCAGGGCAATTTTCCATTTAAAGGGCCAGTTACAAATAGCAGTTTGTAACAGTTTCTAAGGTTCGCATTGGCACTATGCTATTTTCAGTTTCAACCTTTTCCCTTCGGGGTGTCACTGCACCAAGGACTTTTACAAAAGGTATTAGTTCCTCCAATTGCAGAGATTCAAAAACAGGGGATCTTTCTCTTACACTATTTAGACAAAATTCTGCTAGTAGCAAATTCCAGACAGCATGCGGAGATGCATGCACAGATGGTTCTTTAGATTCTGCAAGATTTCAGTTGGTTGATAAACTGGTAGAAGAGCCATCTTGGAGCCAGTGGATGAACCTTTTCTAGTGTTCCATCAGGGCAGGCTGGTCCTTCAGACAGTTCAGGATTTCTATCTAAAGTGGTTTCAGATTTCCATTCCTCTAAATACATAGTTCTACCTTCTTTTTGCTCCAAGTTGAAGTTGATGGGAAACGTCGCTATACTGTGGATTTAGTATGCTTTCATCACTACTATTATATATTAGACCATCATAAGGTTACCCACCATCACAGACCACAATTCCCTCCTGGAATGTACAATGTATTCCCAAGAGTTACCAACTGAAGAAGCTTTCAATACCTATTGGGCTTAGGGATCACTCTGCTCAGCAATTTCTACATCCTGGGCATTTCAGAATGACGCTGAATTGACGGGTGTTTGTTAAGCAGCTGTTTGAAGATCTCCACACATTCATTGCACATTATAAACTGGATGTTCTTCAGTCTTCCTCAACTCATTTTGGAAGGAAAATATTGAGCTCTGTACATGGATACATACAGTGTATATATATATTTATTTATATATTTGGTGTCTTTTTTTCTCTACCCATCTTTTTAGAATTACTGCTCTGAATTCGTTCTCACCTGGTAAGTATTGTATAGTTTTGGCCAATATAATTTAAAATAAAATCATCAACAGAAATTTCTATATCTTGGCCTATAACCTAAACAATACTTACCAGGGTGTCCACCCTCTGTCCTGTGTTTTCCTATGATGGACTTTACTAGGAATGAAAGTAGCACTTATATAGATAATTACAAATCATTTTGGAATTCTAAATTTGGCGATTTTGTACCTGTGTCTGTATGTGTACCTGTGTGTATGTGTATATATGTGTGTCTGTGTGTGTACCTGTGTGTATGTGTATATATGTGTGTCTGTGTGTGTACCTGTGTGTATGTGTATATATGTGTGTCTGTGTGTGTACCTGTGTGTATGTGTATATATGTGTGTCTGTGTGTGTGTACCTGTATGTATGTGTACATATGTGTGTCTGTGTGTGTACCTGTGTGTATGTGTATATATGTGTGTATGTGTGTGTACCTGTGTGTATGTGTATATATGTGTGTATGTGTGTGTACCTGTGTGTATGTGTATATATGTGTGTATGTGTGTGTACCTGTATGTATGTGTATATATGTGTGTCTGTGTGTGTACCTGTGTGTATGTGTATATATGTGTGTATGTGTATGTATGTGTGTGTACCTGTATGTATGTGTATATATGTGTGTATGTGTATATATGTGTGTATGTGTATATATGTGTGTATGTGTGTGTACCTGTATGTATGTGTATATATGTGTGTCTGTGTGTGTACCTGTGTGTATGTGTATATATGTGTGTATGTGTATATATGTGTGTATGTGTATATATGTGTGTATGTGTGTGTACCTGTGTGTATGTGTATATATGTGTGTATGTATGTGTACCTGTGTGTATGTGTATATATGTGTGTATGTATGTGTACCTGTGTGTATGTGTATATATGTGTGTGTGTGTGTACCTGTGTGTATGTGTATATATGTGTGTATGTATGTGTACCTGTGTGTATGTGTATATATGTGTACCTGTATGTGTACCTGTGTCTGTATGTGTATATATGTGTGTATGTGTGTGTACCTGTGTGTATGTGTATATATGTGTGTATGTGTATATATGTGTGTATGTGTATATATGTGTGTATGTGTGTGTACCTGTGTGTATGTGTATATATGTGTGTATGTGTATATATGTGTGTATGTGTGTGTACCTGTGTGTATGTGTATATATGTGTGTATGTGTATATATGTGTGTATGTGTATATATGTGTGTCTGTGTGTGTACCTGTGTGTATGTGTATATATGTGTGTATGTGTGTGTACCTGTATGTATGTGTATATATGTGTGTATGTGTATATATGTGTGTCTGTGTGTGTACCTGTGTGTGTGTGTATATATGTGTGTCTGTGTGTGTACCTGTGTGTATGTGTATATATGTGTGTCTGTGTGTGTACTTGTGTGTATGTGTATATATGTTTGTGTGTGTACCTGTGTGTATGTGTATATATGTGTGTCTGTGTGTGTACCTGTGTGTATGTGTATATATGTGTGTCTGTGTGTGTACCTGTATGTATGTGTATATATGTGTGTATGTGTATATATGTGTGTCTGTGTGTGTGTACCTGTGTGTGTGTGTATATATGTGTGTCTGTGTGTGTACCTGTGTGTATGTGTATATATGTGTGTCTGTGTGTGTACTTGTGTGTATGTGTATATATGTTTGTGTGTGTACCTGTGTGTATGTGTATATATGTGTGTATGTGTGTGTACCTGTGTGTATGTGTATATATGTGTGTATGTGTATATATGTGTGTCTGTGTGTGTACCTGTGTGTATGTGTATATATGTGTGTCTGTGTGTGTACCTGTATGTATGTGTATATATGTGTGTCTGTGTGTGTACCTGTGTGTATGTGTATATATGTGTGTCTGTGTGTGTACTTGTGTGTATGTGTATATATGTTTGTGTGTGTACCTGTGTGTATGTGTATATATGTGTGTCTGTGTGTGTACCTGTGTGTATGTGTATATATGTGTGTCTGTGTGTATACCTGTGTGTATGTGTATATATGTGTGTCTGTGTGTGTACCTGTGTGTATGTGTATATATGTGTGTACCTGTGTGTATGTGTATATATGTGTGTCTGTGTGTATGTGTATATATGTGTGTCTGTGTGTGTGTACCTGTGTGTATGTGTATATATGTGTGTATGTGTATATATGTGTGTATGTGTATATATGTGTGTCTGTGTGTGTACCTGTGTGTATGTGTATATATGTGTGTACCTGTGTGTATGTGTATATATGTGTGTCTGTGTGTATGTGTATATATGTGTGTCTGTGTGTGTGTACCTGTGTGTATGTGTATATATGTGTGTCTGTGTGTGTGTACCTGTGTGTATGTGTATATATGTGTGTACCTGTGTGTATGTGTATATATGTGTGTCTGTGTGTGTGTACCTGTGTGTATGTGTATATATGTATGTCTGTGTGTGTGTACCTGTGTGTATGTGTATATATGTGTCTGTGTGTATGTGTATATATGTGTGTCTGTGTGTGTGTGTACCTGTGTGTATATGTATATATGTGTGTCTGTGTGTGTGTACCTGTGTGTATGTGTATATATGTGTGTCTGTGTGTGTGTACCTGTGTGTATGTGTATATATGTGTGTATGTGTATATATGTGTGTCTGTGTGTGTGTGGACCTGTGTGTATGTGTATATATGTGTGTCTGTGTGTGTGTGTGTGTGTACCTGTGTGTATGTGTATATATGTGTGTCTGTGTGTGTACCTGTGTGTATGTGTATATATGTGTGTCTGTGTGTGTACCTGTGTGTATGTGTATATATGTGTGTCTGTGTGTGTGTACCTGTGTGTATGTGTATATATGTGTGTGTGTGTGTGTGTGTACCTGTGTGTGTGTGTGTATATATATGTGTGTGTGTGTGTACCTGTGTGTGTGTGTGTGTGTGTGTGTGTGTACCTGTGTGTGTGTGTGTGTGTATATATGTGTGTATGTGTATATATGTGTATATATGTGTGTCTGTGTGTATGTGTATATATGTGTTTCTGTGTATATATGTGTGTCTGTGTGTGTCTTGACTATTCTGCTGCAAATTGTCCCTGGAAATGCGGAAGCAACAAACTAGATACATAAATCCTGCTGTACTTGATGCATTTCATCTGGGATCAGACAGGTGTAGGATGTCAGAGGAGGGAATCACAACTTGCTATGTGATTACGATCTATAAATATTTGTTCAGATTATATAATACAGAGGCCCCTATTTAACAATGGTCTGTCGGACCTGATCTGACAGTGTGGATCAGGACTGACAGACCTCGCTGAATGCGGAGAGCAATACGCTCTCCATATTCAGCACTGCACCAGCAGCCCCCTTCTGACTCGCGGACAATCGGCCGCCAGCAGGGGGTTGTCCATCAACTCGATCGGGTTGATTTGTGGCGATTCCTGTTTAGACCGCTGCTTCATAACTGGTGTTTGCAGGCTCGCCAGAAACACGGGGCGTCAAGCTCCATCCGGAGCTTGATAACTGGGCCCCAAAATCTCTTAAGAGAATCAAGTAAAAAGAGATAAAATTTTAACATAATAAAACTTCCAACATGGAAATACAAAAGTGAAAAAGGAAGGACGATTACAGTAGGCAGAGCTCCTTACATACAAACATGTCGTCTTTAACCCATTATGGCCTAGATTTAGAGTTCGGCGGTAAAAGGGCTGTTAACGCTCCGCGGGTTTTTTTCTGGCCGCACCATAAATTTAACTCTGGTATCGAGAGTTCAAACAAATGCTGCGTTAGGCTCCAAAAAAGGAGCGTAGAGCATATTTACCGCAAATGCAACTCTCGATACCAGAGTTGCTTACGGACGCGGCCGGCCTCAAAAACGTGCTCGTGCACGATTCTCCCATAGGAAACAATGGGGCTGTTTGAGCTGAAAAAAAACCTAACACCTGCAAAAAAGCAGCGTTCAGCTCCTAACGCAGCCCCATTGTTTCCTATGGGGAAACACTTCCTACGTCTGCACCTAACACTCTAACATGTACCCCGAGTCTAAACACCCCTAACCTTACACTTATTAACCCCTAATCTGCCGCCCCCGCTATCGCTGACCCCTGCATTACACTTTTAACCCCTAATCTGCCGCTCCGTAAACCGCCGCCACCTACGTTATCCCTATGTACCCCTAATCTGCTGCCCTAACATCGCCGACCCCTATGTTATATTTATTAACCCCTAATCTGCCCCCCACAACGTCGCCGACACCTGCCTACACTTATTAACCCCTAATCTGCCGAGCGGACCTGAGCGCTACTATAATAAATGTATTAACCCCTAATCCGCCTCACTAACCCTATCATAAATAGTATTAACCCCTAATCTGCCCTCCCTAACATCGCCGACACCTACCTTCAATTATTAACCCCTAATCTGACGACCGGAGCTCACCGCTATTCTAATAAATGTATTAACCCCTAAAGCTAAGTCTAACCCTAACACTAACACCCCCCTAAGTTAAATATAATTTTTATCTAACGAAATAAATTAACTCTTATTAAATAAATGATTCCTATTTAAAGCTAAATACTTACCTGTAAAATAAATCCTAATATAGCTACAATATAAATTATAATTATATTATAGCTATTTTAGGATTAATATTTATTTTACAGGCAACTTTGTAATTATTTTAACCAGGTACAATAGCTATTAAATAGTTAAGAACTATTTAATAGTTACCTAGTTAAAATAATAACAAATTTACCTGTAAAATAAATCCTAACCTAAGTTATAATTAAACCTAACACTACCCTATCAATAAATTAATTAAATAAACTACCTACAATTACCTACAATTAACCTAACACTACACTATCAATAAATTAATTAAACACAATTCCTACAAATAAATACAATTAAATAAACTAGCTAAAGTACAAAAAATAAAAAAGAACTAAGTTACAGAAAATAAAAAAATATTTACAAACATAAGAAAAATATTACAACAATTTTAAACTAATTACACCTACTCTAAGCCCCCTAATAAAATAACAAAGCCCCCCAAAATAAAAAATTCCCTACCCTATTCTAAAATACAAAAATTACAAGCTCTTTTACCTTACCAGCCCTGAACAGGGCCCTTTGCGGGGCATGCCCCAAGAATTTCAGCTCTTTTGCCTGTAAAAAAAAACATACAATACCCCCCCCCCAACATTACAACCCACCACCCACATACCCCTAATCTAACCCAAACCCCCTTAAATAAACCTAACACTAATCCCCTGAAGATCTTCCTACCTTGTCTTCACCATCCAGGTATCACCGATCCGTCCTGGCTCCAAGATCTTCATCCAACCCAAGCGGGGGTTGGCGATCCATAATCCGGTGCTCCAAAGTCTTCCTCCTATCCGGCAAGAAGAGGACATCCGGACCGGCAAACATCTTCTCCAAGCGGCATCTTCTATGTTCTTCCATCCGATGACGACCGGCTCCATCTTGAAGACCTCCAGCGCGGATCCATCCTCTTCTTCCGACGACTAGACGACGAATGACGGTTCCTTTAAGGGACGTCATCCAAGATGGCGTCCCTCGAATTCCGATTGGCTGATAGGATTCTATCAGCCAATCGGAATTAAGGTAGGAATTTTCTGATTGGCTGATGGAATCAGCCAATCAGAATCAAGTTCAATCCGATTGGCTGATCCAATCAGCCAATCAGATTGAGCTCGCATTCTATTGGCTGTTCCGATCAGCCAATAGAATGCGAGCTCAATCTGATTGGCTGATTGGATCAGCCAATCGGATTGAACTTGATTCTGATTGGCTGATTCCATCAGCCAATCAGAAAATTCCTACCTTAATTCCGATTGGCTGATAGAATCCTATCAGCCAATCGGAATTCGAGGGACGCCATCTTGGATGACGTCCCTTAAAGGAACCGTCATTCGTCGTCTAGTCGTCGGAAGAAGAGGATGGATCCGCGCTGGAGGTCTTCAAGATGGAGCCGGTCGTCATCGGATGGAAGAACATAGAAGATGCCGCTTGGAGAAGATGTTTGCCGGTCCGGATGTCCTCTTCTTGCCGGATAGGAGGAAGACTTTGGAGCACCGGATTATGGATCGCCAACCCCCGCTTGGGTTGGATGAAGATCTTGGAGCCAGGACGGATCGGTGATACCTGGATGGTGAAGACAAGGTAGGAAGATCTTCAGGGGATTAGTGTTAGGTTTATTTAAGGGGGTTTGGGTTAGATTAGGGGTATGTGGGTGGTGGGTTGTAATGTTGGGGGGGGGGTGTATTGTATTTATTCTTTTACAGGCAAAAGAGCTGAAATTCTTGGGGCATGCCCCGCAAAGGGCCCTGTTCAGGGCTGGTAAGGTAAAAGAGCTTGTAACTTTTTTAATTTAGAATAGGGTAGGGAATTTTTTATTTTGGGGGGCTTTGTTATTTTATTAGGGGGCTTAGAGTAGGTATAATTAGTTTAAAATTGTTGTAATATTTTTCTTATGTTTGTAAATATTTTTTTATTTTCTGTAACTTAGTTCTTTTTTATTTTTTGTACTTTAGCTAGTTTATTTAATTGTATTTATTTGTAGCAATTGTGTTTAATTTATTTATTGATAGTGTAGTGTTAGGCTAATTGTAGGTAATTGTAGGTAGTTTATTTAATTATTTTATTGATAGGGTAGTGTTAGGTTTAATTATAACTTAGGTTAGGATTTATTTTACAGGTAAATTTGTAATTATTTTAACTAGGTAACTATTAAATAGTTCTTAACTATTTAATAGCTATTGTACCTGGTTAAAATAATTACAAAGTTGCCTGTAAAATAAATATTAATCCTAAAATAGCTATAATATAAATGTAATTTATATTGTAGCTATATTAGGATTTATTTTACAGGTAAGTATTTAGCTTTAAATAGGAATCATTTATTTAATAAGAGTTAATTTATTTCGTTAGATAAAAATTATATTTAACTTAGGGGGGTGTTAGTGTTAGGGTTAGACTTAGCTTTAGGGGTTAATACATTTATTAGAATAGCGGTGAGCTCCAGTCGGCAGATTAGGGGTTAATAATTGAAGGTAGGTGTCGGCGATGTTAGGGAGGGCAGATTAGGGGTTAATACTATTTATGATAGGGTTAGTGAGGCGGATTAGGGGTTAATACATTTATTATAGTAGCGCTCAGGTCCGCTCGGCAGATTAGGGGTTAATAAGTGTAGGTAGGTGTCGGCGACGTTGTGGGGGGCAGATTAGGGGTTAATAAATATAACATAGGGGTCGGCGATGTTAGGGGCAGCAGATTAGGGGTACATAGGGATAACGTAGGTGGCGGCGATTTGCGGTCGGAAGATTAGGGGTTAATTATTTTAAGTAGCTTGCGGCGACGTTGTGGGGGGCAAGTTAGGGGTTAATAAATATAATATAGGGGTCGGCGGGGTTAGGGGCAGCAGATTAGGGGTACATAAGTATAACGTAGGTGGCGGTCGGCAGATTAGGGGTTAAAAATTTTAATCGAGTGGCGGCGATGTGGGGGGACCTCGGTTTAGGGGTACATAGGTAGTTTATGGGTGTTAGTGTACTTTAGGGTACAGTAGTTAAGAGCTTTATAAACCGGCGTTAGCCAGAAAGCTCTTAACTCCTGCTATTTTCAGGCGGCTGGAATCTTGTCGTTAGAGCTCTAACGCTCACTGCAGAAACGACTCTAAATACCGGCGTTAGAAAGATCCCATTGAAAAGATAGGCTACGCAAATGGCGTAGGGGGATCTGCGGTATGGAAAAGTCGCGGCTGAAAAGTGAGCGTTAGACCCTTTAATCACTGACTCCAAATACCAGCGGGCGCCCAAAACCAGCGTTAGGAGCCTCTAACGCTGGTTTTGACGGCTACCGCCGAACTCTAAATCTAGGCCTATGTGACCAACAGTTTTATTCCAACAAACAAATCCTGTCGTAAATTAATCTCAACCGTGTTTGCGTTCCCAGACAACGCCTATTCAGTTAATCTACATCATACAGTTATTTAGTTATCTATTTTCCTGTTTCTTTAACCGTTCTAATGATAGTTTTTACTGTACCGTTACTAAACATGAATTTCCCAGCTAGTAAATAATAATTAGCTTTTAGCTTTTGTTTGGCCGTGTATTGGAATGTAGCGCGGTACTCGGTTTCTCAGTTACTCCACCAGTCGTCTCCCTTCCTCTGTCCAAACCCAGGGCCAGCACCAGGATAGGGAGTCTGCCAGATCGTTGCTAAGACCAGGGTCAAGCCAGCAGCTATATCCCAGCTGATGTGGTCTAAGTGGGAAGCATCTCTTCCAGGAAGGTATTACCTGCTCTGCCAATACCATCTCCAAGGCAGATATAGCCAATACCATCTCCAAGGCAGATATAGCCAATACCATCTCCAAGGCAGATATAGCCAATACCATCTCTAAGGCAGATATAGCCAATACCATCTCCAAGGCAGATATAGCCAATACCATCTCTAAGGCAGATATAGCCAATACCATCTCCAAAGCAGATATAGCCAATACCATCTCTAAGGCAGATATAGCCAATACCATCTCCAAGGCAGATATAGCCAATACCATCTCTAAGGCAGATATAGCCAATACCATCTCCAAAGCAGATATAGCCAATACCATCTCCAAGGCAGATATAGCCAATACCATCTCCAAGGCAGATATAGCCAATACCATCTCCAAGACAGTTAATGATTCCTCTGCCTGCCCTGTCGTTGTGGCTCTTAGTCTCAGCTCTTTGCTTATTGTTCTACAAACTGTATAATAGGTCTTTACTAGAGGGACCTGTGTGTAAATGACTCTTTATTTCACTAGATCTAACAACACACTGTTTAACTTATAGTGACATACTCCGCGTAAAACCTAAACACAGAGGAAACATATAGGCAACAACATAATAAAATATAACTCTGACAAAAGGAAGGGGGGGGTTCATGGGGCATACACAATAAAACTCACAACTTTCGGTTTGCATTGTCACCCTATGCAAACTATACACAAATGAGTCATTTTCCACAATACATGTTTGTGACCAGGAACTTTCTACCAGCAGATGGCGCTGTGCTACACAATGTCCAGGTTTACGACTTTGGAACGGTCACATGGGCTAAAAAAACTCACAATACTTACAACTGATCACCTAACTTTATTTAAATAGAATATAACCCCCCCCCCCCAATACTATAAAATCTTAAGACACCCCAAACATAATACGATCTGGCTTTATTAATAGAGATTTGGCACAAGTGAGATTGTCCATCTAACGTAGAAGTTTAAACTAATTTCACACTATGTCTATGGCCTCTTCTGTGATAATCTCTAAGCAACCAACACCAAGATACACTTTATAGATTAAAGACAAAGAAAATCCTCATTTAGTTTCTCTGATCTGAGGCTACCTCAATATAAAGTTTTTACATTCGTGTCTAAGTGACAGATATCGCCATCGATGCTCCGGGTAAATTCCAAATAATGACTTAAAGGGACAGTATAGTCAAACGTAACCTTTCTGATTCAGAGCAGCAATGTTAAGCAACTTTCTATTTTACTCCTATTATTAATTTGTCTTTGTTCTGTTATCTTTATTTGACTGTAAGCTTAGGAGCCGGCCCATTTTTGGTTCATCACCTGGGTAGCGCTTAGTGTCTAAATGTAGCCACCAATCAGAAAATGCTACCCAGGTGCTGAACCAAAAATGGGCCGGCTCCTGAGTTTACATTTTGCTTTTTCAAATAAAAATACCAAGAGAATGAAGACAAATTGATAATAGGAGTAAAATAGAAAGTTTCTTACAATTGCTGCTCTATGTGAATCATGAAAGTTTCATTGTGACTAGACTGTTCTTTTAAAGGGACAGTCTGGACCCAATACATAATTGTGATTACTTTTATAAGCTTGTAAGAAGTACATGAAACATTTAACTATTCATTGTTAGAAGCCAAGCTCCGCACCCCTATTGCGTGTATATTTTGGTATGTTACGTTTCTGCAATCACGATACGTTTTCCTACTCGCACACTGATTTGTGCATGTGCCAATTAAAAAGCCAACAGAAGAATATGAAACGTGCATTGCTAAACTGTCATACAAGAAGACGGCTAACTGGACAAGAGTGGGCGGAGCTTGGCGGCCATTTTCAGATGATAAAAACCAATCTTTATTTACAGTTCTTACAAACATATAGATGGGGAAATGCTTGCAAGATGCTTGTCTGGTATCTAACAATACGTAATAAAGAATCGGTATTGGGTCGGCCCCTTTAAGGATATGAAAATGTATAACACTTACTTTCTTTTTATTTTTCTGGGAATTGTGGATTCCATTTTCCATTGAATGCAGATTCGCCAAAAACGAATACAATATCTACTTCTTTTATATGTATAAAATGTGTGCTTTTGTATTGTGCTAACTTTTTTATAGTTAAATCCTTTTAACCTCTTGTGAAGCAGCTTGTCCTCTGGCAGCTCAGGAGTTAATATAAAAAATGATGGCACCTATAACAGTTTTACCCTTGTAAAGAAACATATCCTCTCTGGCAGCTATTGGGTTAATACACATAAGGATTACTCTTTAACCTTTGTAATTAAATGTGTCTTCTCTGGCAGCTCAGGGGTTAATACACATAAAAAATACTCTTTAACCTTTGTAATGAAATTATCTGGCAGTTCAGGGATTAATATACATAAGGATTACTCTTTAACCTTTGTAATGAAATTATCTGGCAGTTCAGGGGTTAATATACATAAGGATTACTCTTTAACCTATGTAATGAAACAATATTATCTGGCAGCTCAGGGGTTAATATACATAAGGATTACTCTTTAACCTTTGTAATGAAATTATCTGGCAGTTCAGGGGTTAATATACATAAGGATTACTCTTTAACCTTTGTAATGAAACAATATTTTCTGGCAGTTCAGGGGTTAATACACATAAGGATTACTCTTTAACCTTTGTAATGAAACAATATTCTCTGGCAATTCAGGGGTTAATATACATAAGGATTACTCTTTAACCTTTGTAATGAAACAATATTATCTGGCAGCTCAGGGGTTAATATACATAAGGATTACTCTTTAACCTTTGTAATGAAACAATATTCTCTGGCAATTCAGGGGTTAATACACATAAGGATTACTCTTTAACCTATGTAATGAAACAATATTCTCTGGCAGTTCAGGGGTTAATACACATAAGGATTACTCTTTAACCTTTGTAATGAAACAATATTCTCTGGCAATTCAGGGGTTAATATACATAAGGATTACTCTTTAACCTTTGTAATGAAACAATATTATCTGGCAGTTCAGGGGTTAATATACATAAGGATTATTCTTTAAACTTTGTAATGAAACATGTTCTCTGGCAGCTCAGGGGTTAATATACATAAGGATTACTCTTTAACCTTCGTAGTGAAACAATATTATCTGGCAGTTCAGGGGTTAATATACATAAGGATTACTCTTTAACCTTTTGTAATCAAATGTGTCTTCTCTGGCAGCTCAGGGGTTAATATACATAAGGATTGCTCTATAACCTTTGTAATGAAATGTGTCCTCTCTGGCAGCTCAGGGGTTAATATACATAAGGATTACTCTTTAACCTTTGTAATGAAACAATATTATCTGGCAGCTCAGGGGTTAATATACATAAGGATTACTCTTTAACCTTTGTAATGAAACAATATTATCTGGCAGCTCAGGGGTTAATACACATAAGGATTACTCTTTAACCTTTGTAATGAAACATGTTCTCTGGCAGCTCAGGGGTTAATATACATAAGGATTACTCTTTAACCTTTGTAATGAAACATGTTCTCTGGCAGCTCAGGGGTTAATATACATAGGGATTACACTTTAACCTTTATCCCGCTGGGATAAAGATAGAAGATGCCAGTCCCACGATGGATACAGGTTTTTTAATGGGCCGAAAAGAGCTGGATGCCCTTTTAAGTGCAATGGCCGTACAAATGCCCTTTTCAGATTATTATTTTTTTAGTTAGTTTATTTTTTATTTTACGGGTTTGGGGGTGGGGTGGGGGTTTGTAATCTTAGGGGGGGTTTGAATTTTTTTTTTTTGCAAAAGAGCTGTTAACTTTAGGGCAATGCCCTACAAAAGGCCCATTTTAAGGGCCAATGGTAGTTTATTATAGATTAGGTTTTTTTTTATTTTGGGGTGGGTTTTTATTTTCCTTTAAAACGGGGAATTAGAATAGGAATAGTTTTTATTATTTTGGATAATTTCGTTTGTTATTTTTGTAATTGGTAGTTTTTTTTAATTTTTTGTAATCTTATTTTTTTGTATTTTAAGTAATGTTAGGTTTTATTAGTGTAAGCTTAGGTTTTAGTTAATAATTGTAACTTTAATTTAGGTCTAATTTAATTATGTTAAAGTTAGGGGGTGTTAGGTTTAGGTTGTTGCGCTGTGGGGGCTGGCGGTTTAGAGGTTAATAGGTTTAGTTAGTTTTGGCGATGTTTGGGAATGGCGGTTTAGGGGTTAATAGGTTTAGTTTGTGTCGGCGATGTTTGGGAACGGCGGTTTAGGGGTCAATAGCTTTAGTTTGTGTCGGTGATGTTTAGGAACTGCGGTTTAGGGGTTAATAGGTTTAGTTTGTGTCGGCGATGTTTGGGAACTGCGGTTTAGGGGTTAATAGGTTTAGTTAGGGTCAGCGATGTTGGGGGAACGGTGGTTTAGGGGTTAATAGGTTTAGTTCGTGTTGGCGATGTTTGGGAACGGCAGTTTAGGGGTTAATTGGTTTAGTTAGTGTTGGCGATGTCAGAACGACAGTTTAGGGGTTAATAGCTTTATTTAGTGTCGGAGATGTCGGGGGAACGGTGGTTTAGGGGTTCATAGGTTTAGTTTGTGTCAGTGATGTTTGGGGACGGCGGTTTAGGGGTTAATAGCTTTATTTAGTGATTTAGTTAGTGTCGGCAATGTCGGGGAACTGTGGTTTAGATTAGAACAATGAAAAATTCTGAATATGATTAATGGATCCAAAAATTTGGAAACTGATTTGCTCATTTTCAGAATTTTTCGGGATTTTCCGATTCGGAAATTCTGATGCATTCGAATCTCCAAATAGGCCAAAATTCAGCTGAAAAACAAAATTCGGCCAATACGAAATGCACATATCTAATGTATAAAATTCTTGCAAAGCTGCTGACATATAGTGCTATAGACATGCAAGCTCCGAGGTTGCCTCCCTGATTCAACAAAAGATACCAAAGTTTTTGCATGTTCTATCTGAATGAAACATGTCTTCTCCAGCATCCTAGGGGTTAATGTTGAGAATGACGACTGACAATCAGCTAGATTACGAGTTTTGCGTTATGAGTAAAAAAGCTTTGTTATTCTTCATAACAATGCTTTTTCCCTAACGCTGCTATTACGAGTCTTGCAGGTATAGCTGTACCACACACCTTTTTTGCCTTCATGCAACGTCAGTACCGCACTTTTAAGAAAGTCCTTTTTCAATGGGACTTCTATTGCACCGGTATTACGAGTTTTGCCTGGGATGCCAAAAAGTGAGTGGTACAGCCTAAAACCACAAGATCCGTAGCGCCATCTAAAGTCAGTAGTTATGAGTTTTACGTTACAAAGCTGTAACATAAAACTCATAACTAAAGTGTTACAAAGTACACTAAACACCCATAAACTACCTATTAACCCCTAAACCGAGGCCCTCCCACATCGCAAACACTATAATAAAAGTATGAACCCCTAATCTGCCTCTCCGGACATCGCCGCCACTTTAAAAATGTATTAACTCCTATTCCGCCGCTCCCCAACATTGTCGCCACTATGATAAACCTATTAACCCCTAAACTGCAAGCCCCCCACAATGAAATATACTAAAATAAACTATTAACCCCTAAACCTCTGGCCTCCCATATCACTAACTCTACATAAATATATTAACCCCTAAACCTAACCCTAACACCCCCTAACTTAAAAATATAATTAAAATAAATCTAAATTAAACTTACAATTATTACCTAAATAATTCCTATTTAAAACTAAATACCTGTAAAATAAACCCTAAGCTAGCTACAATATAACTAATAGTTACATTGTAGCTATCTTAGATTGTATTTTTATTTCACAGGTAAGTTTGTATTTATTTTAACTAGGTAGACTAGTTAGTAAATAGTTATTAACTATTTACTAACTACCTAGTTAAAATAAATACAAACTTGCCTGTAAAATAATACCTAACCTGCCTTACAATAAAACCTAACATTACAATAAAAATAAACACTAAATTACACAAAATAAAAAAACTAAATTATCAAAAATAAAAACAAATTACACCTAAATTAAAACCCTATCAAAATAAAATACAAACAACCCCACAACAGTAAAACCCACCACCCACATGGGCTCAATCCTATTGGCTGATTGGATCAGCCAATAGGATGAAAGCTCAATCCTATTGTCTGATTGCAACAGCCAATAGGATTTTTCCCCTTTAATTCCTATTGGCTGATAGAATTCTATCAGCCAATTGGAATGTAAGGGACGCCATCTTGGATGACGTCACTTAAAGGGAAACTTCATTTTCCAGCGACGATCGTAAGAAGAGAATGCTCCGCGCCGGATGTCTTGAAGATAGAAGATG
The DNA here is from genome assembly GCF_027579735.1 of Bombina bombina. NCBI lineage: Eukaryota > Metazoa > Chordata > Amphibia > Anura > Bombinatoridae > Bombina > Bombina bombina. The sequence goes on along the minus strand of NC_069503.1, from coordinate 10,156,943 downwards.
CCGTCTGGATTAAGACTTCTGTGGGCTTGGATGAAGACTTCTGCTGGCTGGATGAGGATGGATGTCGGGTCTTCGAAAACTGTAAGTGGATCGTCGAGGGTTAGGTTTTTTTTAAGGGTTTATTGGGTGGGTTTTATTTTTAGATTAGGGTTTGGGCTGCAATAGAGCTAAATGCCCTTTTAGTTTAGGATTATTTAGGTAGGTTTTTATTTGGGGGGTTTGGTTGTGTGGGTGGTGGGTTATAATGTTGGGGGTTGTTCGTATTTTTTTTTTACAGGTAAAAGAGCTGATTACTTTGGGGGGAGCTTTTTTATTTTGTTAGGGCTATTAGATTAGGTGTAATTCGTTTTTATTTTTGATAATTTTGTTTTTTATTTTGTGTAATTTAGTCTTATTTTATTTTGTAATTAGTATTTAATTAATTTAATTTATTTAATTTTATTGTAATGTTAGGTTTTAGTGTAAGACAGGTTAGGTTTTATTTTACAGGTAAATTTGTATGTATTTTAGTTAGGTAGTTATTAAATAGTTAATAACTATTTACTAACTATTCTACCTAGTTAAAATAAATACAAACTTGTCTGTGAAATAAAAATAAAACCTAAGATAGCTACAATGTAACTATTAATAATATTGTAGCTAGCTAAGGGTTTATTTTACAGGTAAGTATTTAGCTTTAAATAGGAATTATTTAGGTTATAATTGTAAGTTTAATTTAGAATTATTTTAATTATATTTGTTAGGGGGGGGTTAGGGTTATGCTTAGGGTTAGGGTTACGTTAGGGTTAGATTTAGGGGTTAATATATTTATGTAGTGTTAGTGATGTGGGATGCCAGAGGTTTAGAGTTTAATAACTTTAGTATAGTGACGGCGACATTGGGGGCGGCAGATTAGGGGTTAATAACTGTAATGTAGGTGGCAGCGATGTTAGGGGTCGCAGATTAGGGGTTAATAACTAATGTAGGTGGCAGCCATGTTAGGGGTGGCAGATTAGGGGTTAATAACTAATGTAGGTGGCGGTGATGTTAGGGGCGGCAGATATGGGGTGTTTAGACGTGGTTTTTATGTAAGGGTGTTAGGTTTAAGCATAACTTTTTCTTTCCCCATAGACATCAATGGGGCTGCATTACAGAGCTTTTGTTTCCGCGATCGCAGGTGTTAGTTTTTTTTTTGCCGGCTCTCCACATTGATGGGAAAATCTATGGGAAAATCGTGCACAAGCACGTCAAAGTAGCACTTGTATTTGGGTGAGGTATGGAGCGCAACGCTACCATATCGCCCGCACAAGCCTGCTTTTTAAAACAGTAATTGCAGCGCTATAGGGAGGTGAAATAAAGACGCTTTTGTGGCGCTTGTTAATTTCCCTATAGCGCTCAAAACTCGTAATCTAGCTAAATGTTAATACAGGTGAAATTGTCTTAGTCCAGTAAATTTACATCACTGAAATATTCATAGAAATCTACAGAAGCTCAGAATACAAATATTTGTTAGTGCCAGCCCTGGGGTGTCTGACACCTGCTCACTGCATGTCTTGGGGTCAATGCTGGTGCTGTCACTTTAACGTGTCGGCAGTTAACGCACAGGACCAAGAGCTTCTCCCTTGCCACTGGCGTGTGTCTGCAAAGTATAGTCACACCGCCTAATGCTCCCATATCCCACAGGGGGTTATAGGGGTGTAGGGTGTAGGGGTCAGACAGTAGCTATTAGTAGGAAGCACCTATCAGGCAGTAGCTATTAGCAGGAAGCACCTATCAGACAGTGAGCATTAGCAGGAAGTACCTATCAGACAGTAGCTATTAGTAGGAAGCACCTATCAGACAGTAGCTATTAGCAGGAAGCACCTATCAGACAGTGAGCATTAGCAGGAAGTACCTATCAGACAGTAGCTATTAGTAGGAAGCACCTATCAGACAGTAGCTATTAGTAGGAAGCACCTATCAGCCAGTAGCTATTAGCAGGAAGCACCTATCAGACAGTGAGCATTAGCAGGAAGCACCTATCAGACAGTAGATATTAGTAGGAAGCACCTATCAGACAGTGAGCATTAGTAGGAAGCACCTATCAGACAGTAGATATTAGTAGGAAGCACCTATCAGACAGTGAGCATTAGTAGGAAGTACCTATCAGACAGTAGATATTAGTAGGAAGCACCTATCAGACAGTGAGCATTAGCAGGAAGCACCTATCAGCCAGTAGCTATTAGTAGGAAGCACATATCAGACAGTGAGCATTAGCAGGAAGCACCTATCAGACAGTAGATATTAGTAGGAAGCACCCATCAGACAGTAGCTATTAGTAGGAAGCACCTATCAGACAGTAGCTATTAGTAGGAAGCACCTATCAGACAGTAGATATTAGTAGGAAGCACCTATCAGACAGTGAGCATTAGCAGGAAACACCTATCAGACAGTAGCTATTAGTAGGAAGCACCTATCAGACAGTAGCTATTAGTAGGAAGCACCTATCAGACAGTAGTTATTAGTAGGAAGCACCTATCAGACAGTGAGCATTAGCAGGAAGTACCTATCAGACAGTAAGTATTAGCAGGAAGCACCTATCAGACAGTAGTTATTAGTAGGAAGCACCTATCAGACAGTGAACATTAGTAGGAAGCACCTATCAGACAGTAGTTATTAGTAGGAAGCACCTATCAGACAGTGAGCATTAGCAGGAAGTACCTATCAGACAGTGAGTATTAGCAGGAAGTACCTATCATACAGTAGCTATTAGTAGGAAACACCTATCAGACAGTAGCAATTAGTAGGAAGCACCTATCAGACAGTGAGCATTAGCAGGAAGCACCTATCAGACAGTAGTTATTAGTAGGAAGCACCTATCAGACAGTGAGCATTAGCAGGAAGTACCTATCAGACAGTGAGTATTAGCAGGAAGTACCTATCATACAGTAGCTATTAGTAGGAAACACCTATCAGACAGTAGCTATTAGTAGGAAGCACCTATCAGACAGTGAGCATTAGCAGGAAGTACCTATCAGACAGTGAGTATTAGCAGGAGGGGCGGCAGATATGGGGTGTTTAGACGTGGTTTTTATGTAAGGGTGTTAGGTTTAAGCATAACTTTTTCTTTCCCAATAGACATCAATGGGGCTGCGTTACAGAGCTTTTGTTTCCGCGATCGCAGGTGTTAGTTTTTTTTTTTGCCGGCTCTCCACATTGATGGGAAAATCTATGGGAAAATCGTGCACAAGCACGTCAAAGCAGCACTTGTATTTGGGTGAGGTATGGAGCGCAACGCTACCATATCGCCCGCACAAGCCTGCTTTTTAAAACAGTAATTGCAGCGCTATAGGGAAGTGAAATAAAGACGCTTTTGTGGCGCTTGTTAATTTCCCTATAGCGCTCAAAACTCGTAATCTAGCTAAATGTTAATACAGGTGAAATTGTCTTAGTCCAGTAAATTTACATCACTGAAATATTCATAGAAATCTACAGAAGCTCAGAATACAAATATTTGTTAGTGCCAGCCCTGGGGTGTCTGACACCTGCTCACTGCATGTCTTGGGGTCAATGCTGGTGCTGTCACTTTAACGTGTCGGCAGTTAACGCACAGGACCAAGAGCTTCTCCCTTGCCACTGGCGTGTGTCTGCAAAGTATAGTCACACCGCCTAATGCTCCCATATCCCACAGGGGGTTATAGGGGTGTAGGGTGTAGGGGTCAGACAGTAGCTATTAGTAGGAAGCACCTATCAGGCAGTAGCTATTAGCAGGAAGCACCTATCAGACAGTGAGCATTAGCAGGAAGTACCTATCAGACAGTAGCTATTAGTAGGAAGCACCTATCAGACAGTAGCTATTAGCAGGAAGCACCTATCAGACAGTGAGCATTAGCAGGAAGTACCTATCAGACAGTAGCTATTAGTAGGAAGCACCTATCAGACAGTAGCTATTAGTAGGAAGCACCTATCAGCCAGTAGCTATTAGCAGGAAGCACCTATCAGACAGTGAGCATTAGCAGGAAGCACCTATCAGACAGTAGATATTAGTAGGAAGCACCTATCAGACAGTGAGCATTAGTAGGAAGCACCTATCAGACAGTAGATATTAGTAGGAAGCACCTATCAGACAGTGAGCATTAGTAGGAAGCACCTATCAGACAGTAGATATTAGTAGGAAGCACCTATCAGACAGTGAGCATTAGCAGGAAGCACCTATCAGCCAGTAGCTATTAGTAGGAAGCACATATCAGACAGTGAGCATTAGCAGGAAGCACCTATCAGACAGTAGATATTAGTAGGAAGCACCCATCAGACAGTAGCTATTAGTAGGAAGCACCTATCAGACAGTAGCTATTAGCAGGAAGCACCTATCAGACAGTAGCTATTAGTAGGAAGCACCTATCAGACAGTAGATATTAGTAGGAAGCACCTATCAGACAGTGAGCATTAGCAGGAAACACCTATCAGCCAGTAGCTATTAGTAGGAAGCACCTATCAGACAGTGAGCATTAGCAGGAAGCACCTATCAGACAGTAGATATTATTAGGAAGCAGCTATCAGACAGTGAGCATTAGTAGGAAGCACCTATCAGACAGTGAGCATTAGCAGGAAGCACCTATCAGACAGTAGCTATTAGTAGGAAGCACCTATCAGACAGTAGCTATTAGTAGGAAGCACCTATCAGACAGTAGCTATTAGCAGGAAGCACCTATCAGCCAGTAGCTATTAGCAGGAAGTACCTATCAGACAGTAGCTATTAGTAGGAAGTACCTATCAGACAATAGTTATTAGTAGGAAGTACCTATCAGACAGTGAGCATTAGTAGGAAGCACCTATCAGACAATTAGCAGGAAGCACCTATCAGACAGTAGCTATTAGTAGGAAGTACCTATCAGACAATTAGCAGGAAGCACCTATCAGGCAGTAGCTATTAGTAGGAAGCACCTATCAGACAGTAGCTATTAGTAGGAAGCACCTATCAGACAATAGCTATTAGTAGGAAGCACCTATCAGACAGTAGCTATTAGCAGGAAGCACCTATCGGACAGTAGCTATTAGCAGGAAGTACCTATCAGACAGTAGCTATTAGTAGGAAGTACCTATCAGACAGTAGTTATTAGTTGGAATCACCTATCAGACAGTAGCTATTATCAGGAAGCATCTATCAGTCAGTAGCTATTAGTAGGAAGTACCTATCAGACAGTAGCTATTAGCAGGAAGTACCTATCAGACAGTAGCTATTATCAGGAAGCATCTATCAGTCAGTAGCTATTAGTAGGAAGTACCTATCAGACAGTAGCTATTAGCAGGAAGTACCTATCAGACAGTAGCTATTAGTAGGAAGCACCTATCAGACAGTAGCTATTAGTAGGAAGCACCTATCAGACAGTAGTTATTAGTAGGAAGCACCTATCAGACAGTGAGCATTAGCAGGAAGTACCTATCAGACAGTGAGCATTAGCAGGAGGTACCTATCAGACAGTGAGCATTAGCAGGAAGTACCTATCAGACAGTGAGTATTAGCAGGAAGTACCCATCAGACAGTAAGTATTAGTAGGAAGCACCTATCAGGCAGTAGCTATTAGCAGGAAGCGCCTATCAGCCAGTGAGCATTAGCATAAAGTATCTATCAGTCTGTGAGCATTGGCATAAAGTATCTATCAGTCTGTGAGCATTGGCATAAAGTATCTATCAGTCTGTGAGCATTGGCATACAGTATCAGCCAGTGAGTATTGCACAGATAATGAGCATACTGCCCTGTATAATGCTGTCAGTATGTATACACGGCTAATGACAAACTAGGCACATGTCTGTATAGATTGGCTGCTATGGGCCCCCTCAGCACTTGGGCTCTGGTGCCAATGGACCTGCTGCACCAATGGTCGGTCGGCCCCAGCTGTTACATGTAGGATATAATAAGGTTTATTGTCGGTTTGTGAATGTTGCATTCAGATGATGTTTGCTGATAGTACGGGTGGATGTTTCTTTTGTACGGTGCGCTCCTGCCACCTAGTGTCTAAAGCCTTTATTGTTCTGAGCTCCTGTGCTGGTAATAAAATGTATTTTGTTTTACTGATCTTGATTCGTTATGAAGTGTAAGGCCACAATAAAACACAACTTCCTGCTGTTCTGTAGAAAAACCCAATGTGACCAACCCTGGGAGTCAAATCAGCCAGATCTCCTCGTGTGTGACATCATTATAATCACATGATGTAACTTATATTTATTAATATCTCCTAAACAAGGTGTCAAATCAGCCAGATCTCCTCAAGTGTGACATCATTATAATCACATGATGTAACTTATATTTATTAATATCTCCTAAACAAGGCGTCAAATCAGCCAGATCTCCTCAAGTGTGTGACATCATTATAATCACATGATGTAACTTATATTTATTAATATCTCCTAAACAAGGCGTCAAATCAGCCAGATCTCCTCAAGTGTGACATCATTATAATCACATGATGTAACTTATATTTATTAATATCTCCTAAACAAGGCGTCAAATCAGCCAGATCTCCTCAAGTGTGTGACATCATTATAATCACATGATGTAACTTATATTTATTAATATCTCCTAAACAAGGCATCAAATCAGCCAGATCTCCTCAAGTGTGACATCATTATAATCACATGATGTAACTTATATTTATTAATATCTCCTAAACAAGGCGTCAAATCAGCCAGATCTCCTCAAGTGTGACATCATTATAATCACATGATGTAACTTATATTTATTAATATCTCCTAAACAAGGCATCAAATCAGCCAGATCTCCTCAAGTGTGACATCATTATAATCACATGATGTAACTTATATTTATTAATATCTCCTAAACAAGGCGTCAAATCAGCCAGATCTCCTCAAGTGTGACATCATTATAATCACATGATGTAACATATTTATTAATATCTCCTAAACAAGGCGTCAAATCAGCCAGATCTCCTCAAGTGTGTGACATCATTATATCACATGATGTAACTTATATTATTAATATCTCCTAAACAAGGCATCAAATCAGCCAGATCTCCTCAAGTGTGACATCATTATAATCACATGATGTAACTTATATTTATTAATATCTCCTAAACAAGGCGTCAAATCAGCCAGATCTCCTCAAGTGTGACATCATTATAATGATTAATATCTCCTAAACAAGGCGCAGGCTGCTTCATTTTGCATCTGCTTTAGACTTGCCAGGGTCTAGTATAAGGTGTCTTTAGATCTTTGTTATTGGCAAATCAGAGGGTCAACCGCTCCACCTGTATACAGGTTCTTATTCCTGAATAAAAGCTCAGTCAGTACAAAGTGTTAGTCGTATATCGCTTTAGATATCTCAGGACATATAAAGGTACAATCTGAAACCATTACACATCAGAAAGTGATGGCTCTATATGCCCACAAGTTCATTCAACTGAAAGGGGAGAGCCTATTTCATTACACCAGTTATAAAGTAAAGCACAGTGGTCTCTTGCAGCAGACCCCTGTGTGACCTCTCATAAGGACTACACTCTCCTCAATAAAGGTCACATGGTCTTCAAAAAGTGACATCAAATGACTCTAGGTAATTGCTGTAAAATTCTAATATTATTTCAAAGATTAGTGCGTGTGGTTCCTTTATGTGAAACATCACTTTTCTGCAGAGAAGTTGCCCGAATCTCTATTTACAAATAGATGCAGAAAGATAAGTTCTCTCTCAGGAATGCACAGATCAGTAGCTTGTTCTATGGCAATTTACCACCTGGTAGATGCATCTTTTAGCTGAATCGTGCTTTACTTAGACAATATATTACACACGGTGATATCCTCTCTCCTGTACACTAATCACATATATTACACACGGTGATATCCACTCTCCTGTACACTAATCACATATATTACACACAGTGATATCCTCTCTCCTGTACACTAATCACATATATTACACACAGTGATATCCTCTCTCCTGTACACTAATCACATATATTACACACAGTGATATCCTCTCCCTGTACACTAATCACATATATTACACACAGTGATATCCTCTCTCCCTGTACACTAATCACATATATTACACACAGTGATATCCTCTCTCCCTGTACACTAATCACATATATTACACACAGTGATATCCTCTCTCCCTGTACACTAATCACATATATTACACACAGTGATATCCTCTCCCCTGTACACTAATCACATATATTACACACAGTGATATCCTCTCCCCTGTACACTAATCACATATATTACACACAGTGATATCCTCTCCCCTGTACACTAATCACATATATTACACACAGTGATATCCTCTCCCTGTACACTAATCACATATATTACACACAGTGATATCCTCTCTCCTGTACACTAATCACATATATTACACACAGTGATATCCTCTCTCCCCTGTACACTAATCACATATATTACACACAGTGATATCCTCTCCCCCTGTACACTAATCACATATATTACACACAGTGATATCCTCTCCCTGTACACTAATCACATATATTACACACAGTGATATCCTCTCCCCCTGTACACTAATCACATATATTACACACAGTGATATCCTCTCCCTGTACACTAATCACATATATTACACACAGTGATATCCTCTCCCCCTGTACACTAATCACATATATTACACACAGTGATATCCTCTCTACCTGTACACTAATCACATATATTACACACAGTGATATCCTCTCCCCTGTACACTAATCACATATATTACACACAGTGATATCCTCTCTCCTGTACACTAATCACATATATTACACACAGTGATATCCTCTCTCCTGTACACTAATCACATATATTACACACAGTGATATCCTCTCTCCTGTACACTAATCACATATATTACACACAGTGATATCCTCTCCCCTGTACACTAATCACATATATTACACACAGTGATATCCTCTCTCCTGTACACTAATCACATATATTACTGTGACAGACCCTTCTGTCAGGACTGAAGGAGTTAATTGTGTTTAGCTAAGAAACTAATTTCTAAAGACAGAGTTGCTGGCTCCAGCTATAATCTAATTAGTGCTAAGCATTCTATTGTTTGATCACCTCCAGAGAGAAAACGCCTAAGTGATAAGAAGGGCCAAGAGTGTCTTGTGGTTGAAGTGTTTAAGTAATATAATTCTATTGTATCATGTCAAAGGGCTTGTTCCCTCCATGTAATGTACAACAGTCTTTCAACCCCCATCTGGGGGGGCGGGGGGTGTCAAACCTGTATAAATACTAGGCATCTAGCCTTTAATAAATGTCATTCTGTTTTAAACCTGAAAACTGGCTGGGTTGTGAATTGCTGATTCCCTATGCAGGACATTGTTCATCTGGTATTAACCCTTGGTACACTGTTGGTACTGTAACATTGGTGGCAGCGACGGAATGAACCTTATCGCCCAGAAGAGCAACTACACAAGCCAGTAACCTCAGGAAGAGGGGGATTATTACAATACTGACTAAGATGGAAAAGAGAAAAGTAAATTTTGCAGCTTTTAAAAACTTCCTGGAAACAGAAGGAGAGATTGATGGGTACCTTGCGGATTTTGAGAGGCAATGTGCACTACACAAGGTACCCGCAGAGGACTGGGTCACGATATTATCTGGAAAATTATCCGGCCGGGCCAGAGAGGCTTTTCGGGCCATTCCAGATGAGGAAGTCAGGGATTATAATACTGTAAAAGAGGCTCTGCTCTCCAGGTATGCGGTTACACCGGAGCATACCGGAGGCGGTTCAGAGACACTGTTAAATTAGCTGGAGATTCTACCTTGAGTGGGCATGTAAGGTGCACCGCACAGCAGCTCACTGGATAGCGGGGTGCCAAGCCATATCTGGGGAAGAGGTGCTGCAGCTATTCCTGTTGGAACATTGCTTCGACAAGTTACCCGCAGGAGTTCGAGAGTGGGTTCGGGACCGTAAACCCTCCACCCTGCAGGAAGCGGCTCGCTTGGCAGATGAGTATACGGATGCCCGCAAACTGGACACTGCTACCACTAAGCCCCCTGCTAGAGTGGAGTACAGACCCCCAGTCACCCCAGCAGCTGCCAGTTACCAAACCCCGGCGCACCGCTATACCACACGGCCTCCGGCCACGAACTACCCTCAGAGAGCCCTTTTCAATTTGCGGTGCTACTCACAACCTATTCGGTGCTTTAGATGTAAGCAACTAGGGCACAAAAGACCAGAGTGTCCCCTAAATGCAGCGAACCAAGCGCAGTCCTGGAGAAGACCCGCCGGCGGAATCCCACGTAATCCTCAGCCTACGGCCCGCTACGTAGAGGCGCAAGAATGCTGGAGCATCCTACATGAGGCAGACCTTGTGCAAGCTGCCCACCGGAATAACCGGCAACTGGTTAAAGTGAATGGGAAGAAGGTCAGTGGTCTATGGGATACTGGTGCTACCATGACCTTGCTTCAAAAGAACTTGGTGTCTGAGAAACAGTACACTGGAGACACTGTGGCTGTGAGGGTAGCAAGGGGCGATGTGTTCAGCCTACCTGTTGCCAGGGTACATTTGGATTGGGGAGTGGGCGCTAGACCTGTGAATGTGGGGGTCAAGAAGGACTTACCTGCTGATGTTCTTCTTGGAAATGACTTGGCCCCCCTTGTTTCTGCCTACGCTCCTATGGGTCCCGCTGATGTTAACTCTGTGACTACCCATGCCCAGATCCGTGCAGCAGAGACTGACCCACCTGCTGCTAAGCCCCAGGACGCTGAGCTCAGTAAATCTCTATCCGCTATTGATACGTGGAGGTCCCGTTACAATGCGCTGATGAAGGAGAAGAGGAGCGCAGAGGAAAAAGCACGTTTAGAACGCGAATCTCTGCTAGACAAGCTGCACCGACAGACTGCAGAAAACACCAGCTTGAGAGTGGGACATGAAACCTTAAAGACAAACTTAGCGACACTTGAGGAGAAGCTGACGCTGGCTCATAGTGAGGTGCAGCAACTCAAGGGCACCCTATGTCAGTATGAAGGGATTGTGGATACCTATAAAGAGCAGGTACAGAAAACTCGTAAAGAAGCTGATGGGATTTTGAAGGACTGTTTAGCCCTAGTCTGGGCACTGAGGAAGTTGAACCCTTCTTTGTATGGACAGGAATTCTCTCTCATAACGGGAATACAGATGGATTGTCCTGGCAAACTGACATGCCTACCACCTCCTAGTCCGGTCATCCCCAGGTTGACTCGCCAAAGGGTCAAGCCGGGTCTGCCGGAGTGTTCCACAACGGGGGAGATATGTGACAGACCCTTCTGTCAGGACTGAAGGAGTTAATTGTGTTTAGCTAAGAAACTAATTTCTAAAGACAGAGTTGCTGGCTCCAGCTATAATCTAATTAGTGCTAAGCATTCTATTGTTTGATCACCTCCAGAGAGAAAACGCCTAAGTGATAAGAAGGGCCAAGAGTGTCTTGTGGTTGAAGTGTTTAAGTAATATAATTCTATTGTATCATGTCAAAGGGCTTGTTCCCTCCATGTAATGTACAACAGCCTTTCAACCCCCATCTGGGGGGGGGGGGGGGTCAGACCTGCATAAATACTAGGCATAGCCTTTTAATAAATGTCGTTCTGTTTTAAACCTGAAACTGGCTGGGTTGTGAATTGCTGATTCCCTATGCAGGACATTGTTCATCTGGTATTAACCCTTGGTACACTGTTAGTACCGTAACAATTACACACAGTGATATCCTCTCCCCCTGTACACTAATCACATATATTACACACAGTGATATCCTCTCCCCCTGTACACTAATCACATATATTACACACAGTGATATCCTCTCCCCCTGTACACTAATCACATATATTACACACAGTGATATCCTCTCCCCCCTGTACACTAATCACATATATTACACACAGTGATATCCTCTCCCCTGTACACTAATCCATTTACACACAGGATATCCTCCCCTTCACTATCCATATATACACACAGTGATATCCTCTCCCTGTACAGTAATCACATATATTACACACAGTGATATCCTCTCTCCTGTACACTAATCACATATATTACACACAGTGATATCCTCTCTCCTGTACACTAATCACATATATTACACACAGTGATATCCTCTCTCTGTACACTAATCACATATATTACACACAGTGATATCCTCTCCCCTGTACACTAATCACATATATTACACACAGTGATATCCTCTCTCCTGTACACTAATCACATATATTACACACAGTGATATCCTCTCCCCTGTACACTAATCACATATATTACACACAGTGATATCCTCTCTCCTGTACACTAATCACATATATTACACACAGTGATATCCTCTCCCCCTGTACACTAATCACATATATTACATACAGTGATATCCTCTCTCCCTGTACACTAATCACATATATTACACACAGTGATATCCTCTCCCCCTGTACACTAATCACATATATTACACACAGTGATATCCTCTCCTGTACACTAATCACATATATTACACACAGTGATATCCTCTCCCCTGTACACTAATCACATATATTACACACAGTGATATCCTCTCCCCCTGTACACTAATAACATATATTACACACAGTGATATCCTCTCTCCTGTACACTAATCACATATATTACACACAGTGATATCCTCTCCCCCTGTACACTAATCACATATATTACACACAGTGATATCCTCTCTCCTGTACACTAATCACATATATTATACACAGTGATATCCTCTCCCTGTACACTAATCACATATATTACACACAGTGATATCCTCTCTCCTGTACACTAATCACATATATTACACACAGTGATATCCTCTCCTGTACACTAATCACATATATTACACACAGTGATATCCTCTCTCCTGTACACTAATCACATATATTATACACAGTGATATCCTCTCCCTGTACACTAATCACATATATTACACACAGTGATATCTTCTCCTGTACACTAATCACATATATTACACACAGTGATATCCTCTCTCCTGTACACTAATCACATATATTACACACAGTGATATCCTCTCCCCCTGTACACTAATCACATATATTACACACAGTGATATCCTCTCACCTGGTACACTAAACACAATATTACATACAGTGATATCCTCTCCTCCCTGTACACTAATCACATATATTACATACAGTGATATCCCTCTCCCCTGTACACTGATTCACATATATTACACACAGTGATATCCTCTCTCCTGTACACTAATCACATATATTACACACAGTGATATCCTCTCCCCCCTGTACACTAATCACATATATATTACACAGTGTGATATCCTCTCCTGTACACTAATCACATATATACACACAGTGATATCCTTCCCCCCTGTACACTAATCACATATATTACACACAGTGATAGCTCTCCCCCTGTACACTAATCACATATATTATACACAAGTGATATCCTCTCTCCTGTACACTATTCACAAATATTTACACACAGTGATATCCTCTCTCCCTGTACACTAATCAAATATATTACAACACAGTGATATCCTCTCTCCCTGTACACTAATCACATAATTACCACAGTGATATCCTCTCCCTGTACACTAATCACATATATTACACACAGTGATATCCTCTCTCCTGTACACTAATCACATATATTACACACAGTGATATCCTCTCCCCTGTACACTAATCACATATATTACACACAGTGATATCCTCCCCCTGTACACTAATCACATATATTACACACAGTGATATCCTCTCCTGTACACTAATCACATATATTACACACAGTGATATCTCTCCCTGTACACTAATCACATATATTACACACAGTGATATCCTCTCCCCTGTACACTAATCACATATATTACACACAGTGATATCCTCTCCTGTACACTAATCACATATATTACACACAGTGATATCCTCTCCCCCTGTACACTAATCACATATATTACACACAGTGATATCCTCTCCCCCTGTACACTAATCACATATATTACACACAGTGATATCCTCTCTCCCTGTACACTAATCACATATAATACACACAGTGATATCCTCTCCCCTGTACACTAATCACATATATTACACACAGTGATATCCTCTCCCCTGTACACTAATCACATATATTACACACAGTGATATCCTCTCCCCCTGTACACTAATCACATATATTACACACAGTGATATCCTCTCCTGTACACTAATCACATATATTACACACAGTGATATCCTCTCTCCTGTACACTAATTACATATATTACACACAGTGATGTCCTCTCTCCTGTACACTAATCACATATATTACACACAGTTATATCCTCTCTCCTGTACACTAATTACATATATTACACACAGTGATATCCTCTCCCCTGTACACTAATCACATAAATTACACACAGTGATATCCTCTCTCCTGTACACTAATCACATATATTACACACAGTGATATCCTCTCCCCCTGTACACTAATCACATATATTACACACAGTGATATCCTCTCCCCTGTACACTAATCACATATATTACACACAGTGATATCCTCTCTCCTGTACACTAATCACATATATTACACACAGTGATTATCCCTCTCATCCCTGTACACTAATCACATATATTACACACAGTGATATCCTCTCCCTGTACACTAATACATATATTACACACAGTGATATCGTCTCCCTGTACACTAATCACATATATTACACACAGTGATATCCTCTCCTGTACACTAATCACATATATTACACACAGTGATATCCTCTCCTGTACACTAATCACATATATTACACACAGTGATATCCTCTCCTGTACACTAATCACATAAATTACACACAGTGATATCCTCTCCCCCTGTACACTAATCACATATATTACACACAGTGATATCCTCTCTCCTGTACACTAATCACATATATTACACACAGTGATATCCTCTCACCCTGTACACTAATCCTCTATAATTACACACAGTGATATCTCTCTCCCTGTACACTAATAACATATATTAACACACAGTGATATCCTCTCCCCTGTACACTAATCACATATATTACACACAGTGATATCCTCTCCCCTGTACACTAATCACATATATTACACACAGTGATATCTCTCCCTGTACACTAATCACATATATTACACACAGTGATATCCTCTCCTGTACACTAATCACATATATTACACACAGTGATATCCTCTCCTGTACACTAATCACATATATTACACACAGTGATATCCTCTCTCCTGTACACTAATCACATATATTACACACAGTGATATCCTCTCTCCTGTACACTAATCACATATATTACACACAGTGATATCCTCTCCCCTGTACACTAATCACATTATTACACACAGTGATATCCTCTCCCCTGTACAATAATCATATATTACACACAGTGATATCCTCTCCTGTACACTAATCACATATATTACACACAGTGATATTCTCTCCCTGTACACTAATCACATATATTACACACAGTGATATCCTCTCCCCTGTACACTAATCACATATATTACACACAGTGATATCCTCTCCTGTACACTAATCACATATATTACACACAGTGATATCCTCTCTCCCTGTACACTAATCACATATATTACACACAGTGATATTCTCTCCCTGTACACTAATCACATATATTACACACAGTGATATCCTCTCCCTGTACACTAATCACATATATTACACACAGTGATATCCTCTCCTGTACACTAATCACATATATTACACACAGTGATATCCTCTCCCCCTGTACACTAATCACATATATTACACACAGTGATATCCTCTCCCCTGTACACTAATCACATATATTACACACAGTGATATCCTCTCCTGTACACTAATCACATATATTACATACAGTGATATCCTCTCTCCCTGTACACTAATCACATATTCACACAGTGATATCCTCTCCCCTGTACACTAATCACATATATTACACACAGTGATATCCTCTCTCCTGTACACTAATCACATATATTACATACAGTGATATCCTCTCCCCCTGTACACTAATCACATATATTACACACAGTGATATCCTCTCACTGTACACTAATCACATATATTACACACAGTGATATCCTCTCCCCTGTACACTAATCACATATATTACACACAGTGATATCCTCTCTCCTGTACACTAATCACATATATTACACACAGTGATATCCTCTCCTGTACACTAATCACATATATTACACACGTGATATCCTCTCCCTGTACACTAATCACATATATTACACACAGTGATATCCTCTCTCCTGTACACTAATCACATATATTACACACAGTGATATCCTCTCTCTGTACACTAATCACATATATTACACACAGTGATATCCTCTCCTGTACACTAATCACATATATTACACACAGTGATATCCTCTCTCCTGTACACTAATCACATATATTACACACAGTGATATCTTCTCCAGTACACTAATCACATATATTACACACAGTGATATCCTCTCCCCTGTACACTAATCACATATATTACACACAGTGATATCCTCTCTCCTGTACACTAATCACATATATTACACACAGTGATATCCTCTCTCCTGTACACTAATCACATATATTACACACAGTGATATCCTCTCCCCTGTACACTAATCACATATATTACACACAGTGATATCCTCTCCTGTACACTAATCACATATATTACACACAGTGATATCCTCTCCTGTACACTAATCACATATATTACACACAGTGATATCCTCTCTCCTGTACACTAATCACATATATTACACACAGTGATATCCTCTCTCCTGTACACTAATCACATATATTACACACAGTGATATCCTCTCTCCTGTACACTAATCACATATATTACACACAGTGATATCCTCTCCCTGTACACTAATCACATATATTACACACAGTGATATCCTCTCCCCCTGTACACTAATCACATATATTACACACAGTGATATCCTCTCCCCCTGTACACTAATCACATATATTACACACAGTGATATCCTCTCTCCTGTACACTAATCACATATATTACACACAGTGATATCCTCTCCCCTGTACACTAATCACATATATTACACACAGTGATATCCTCTCTCCTGTACACTAATCACATATATTACACACAGTGATATCCTCTCTCCCTGTACACTAATCACATATATTACACACAGTGATATCCTCTCCCTGTACACTAATCACATATATTACACACAGTGATATCCTCTCTCCTGTACACTAATCACATATATTACACACAGTGATATCCTCTCTCCTGTACACTAATCACATATATTACACACAGTGATATCCTCTCCCTGTACACTAATCACATATTACACACAGTGATATCCTCTCTCCCTGTACACTAATCACATATATTACACACAGTGATATCCTCTCTCCCTGTACACTAATCACATATATTACACACAGTGATATCCTCTCCCCCTGTACACTAATCACATATATTACACACAGTGATATCCTCTCCCCTGTACACTAATCACATATATTACACACAGTGATATCCTCTCCCCCTGTACACTAATCACATATATTACACACAGTGATATCCTCTCCCCCTGTACACTAATCACATATATTACACACAGTGATATCCTCTCCCTGTACACTAATAACATATATTACACACAGTGATATCCTCTCCCTGTACACTAATCACATATATTACACACAGTGATATCCTCTCCCCTGTACACTAATCACATATATTACACACAGTGATATCCTCTCCCTGTACACTAATCACATATATTACACACAGTGATATCCTCTCCTGTACACTAATCACATATATTACACACAGTGATATCCTCTCCTGTACACTAATCACATATATTACACACAGTGATATCCTCTCTCCTGTACACTAATCACATATATTACACACAGTGATATCCTCTCTCCTGTACACTAATCACATATATTACACACAGTGATATCCTCTCCCCTGTACACTAATCACATATATTACACACAGTGATATCCTCTCCCCTGTACACTAATCACATATATTACACACAGTGATATCCTCTCCTGTACACTAATCACATATATTACACACAGTGATATTCTCTCCCTGTACACTAATCACATATATTACACACAGTGATATCCTCTCCCCTGTACACTAATCACATATATTACACACAGTGATATCCTCCCTGTACACTAATCACATATATTACACACAGTGATATTCTCTCCCTGTACACTAATCACATATATTACACACAGTGATATTCTCTCCCTGTACACTAATCACATATATTACACACAGTGATATCCTCTCCCCCTGTACACTAAACACATATATTACACACAGTGATATCCTCTCCCCTGTACACTAATCACATATATTACACACAGTGATATCCTCTCTCCTGTACACTAATCACATATATTACATACAGTGATATCCTCTCTCCCTGTACACTAATCACATATATTACACACAGTGATATCCTCTCCCCTGTACACTAATCACATATATTACACACAGTGATATCCTCTCTCCTGTACACTAATCACATATATTACATACAGTGATATCCTCTCCCCCTGTACACTAATCACATATATTACACACAGTGATATCCTCTCCCCTGTACACTAATCACATATATTACACACAGTGATATCCTCTCTCCTGTACACTAATCACATATATTACACACAGTGATATCCTCTCTCCTGTACACTAATCACATATATTACATACAGTGATATCCTCTCCCCTGTACACTAATCACATATATTACACACAGTGATATCCTCTCCCTGTACACTAATCACATATATTACACACAGTGATATCCTCTCTCCCTGTACACTAATCACATATATTACACACAGTGATATCCTCTCTCCTGTACACTAATCACATATATTACACACAGTGATATCCTCTCCCCTGTACACTAATCACCTATATTACACACAGTGATATCCTCTCCCCTGTACACTAATCACATATATTACACACAGTGATATCCTCTCCCTGTACACTAATCACATATATTACACACAGTGATATCCTCTCCCGTACACTAATCACATATATTACACACAGTGATATCCTCTCTCCTGTACACTAATCACATATATTACACACAGTGATATCCTCTCCCTGTACACTAATCACATATATTACACACAGTGATATCATCTCTCTGTACACTAATCACATATATTACACACAGTGATATCCTCTCCCTGTACACTAATCACATATATTACACACAGTGATATCCTCTCCCCTGTACACTAATCACATATATTACACACAGTGATATTCTCTCCCTGTACACTAATCACATATATTACACACAGTGATATCCTCTCCCCCGTACACTAATCACATATATTACACACAGTGATATCCTCTCTCCTGTACACTAATCACATATATTACACACAGTGATATCCTCTCCCCTGTACACTAATCACATATATTACACACAGTGATATCCTCTCTCCTGTACACTAATCACATATATTACACACAGTGATATCCTCTCCCCTGTACACTAATCACATATATTACACACAGTTATATCCTCTCCCCCTGTACACTAATCACATATATTACACACAGTGATATCCTCTCCCCTGTACACTAATCACATATATTACACACAGTGATATCCTCTCTCCCCTGTACACTAATCACATATATTACATACAGTGATATCCTCTCTCCTGTACACTAATCACATATATTACACACAGTGATATCCTCTCTCCCTGTACACTAATCACATATATTACACACAGTGATATCCTCTCTCCCCTGTACACTAATCACATATTACACACAGTGATGTCCTTTCCCCTGTACACTAATCACATATATTACACACAGTGATATCCTCTCTCCTGTACACTAATCACATATATTACACACAGTGATATCCTCTCTCCCCTGTACACTAATCACATATATTACACACAGTGATATCCTCTCCCCCTGTACACTAATCACATATATTACACACAGTGATATTCTCTCCCTGTACACTAATCACATATATTACACACAGTGATATCCTCTCCCCTGTACACTAATCACATATATTACACACAGTGTTATCCTCTCTTCCTGTACACTAATCACATATATTACACACAGTTATATCCTCTCCTGTACACTAATCACATATATTACACACAGTGATATCCTCTCCCTGTACACTAATCACATATATTACACACAGTGATATCCTCTCCCTGTACACTAATCACATATATTACACACAGTGATATCCTCTCTCCTGTACACTAATCACATATATTACACACAGTGATATCCTCTCTCCTGTACACTAATCACATATATTACACACAGTGATATCCTCTCTCCTGTACACTAATCACATATATTACACACAGTGATATCCTCTCCCTGTACACTAATCACATATATTACACACAGTGATATCCTCTCCCTGTACACTAATCACATATATTACACACAGTGATATCCTCTCCTGTACACTAATCACATATATTACACACAGTGATATCCTCTCCCCCTGTACACTAATCACATATATTACACACAGTGATATCCTCTCTCCTGTACACTAATCACATATATTACACACAGTGATATCCTCTCTCCTGTACACTAATCACATATATTACACACAGTGATATCCTCTCCCCTGTACACTAATCACATATATTACACACAGTGATATCCTCTCCCCTGTACACTAATCACATATATTACACACAGTGAATCCTCTCTCCTGTACACTAATCACATATATTACACACAGTGATATCCTCTCCCCTGTACACTAATCACATATATTACACACAGTGATATCCTCTCTCCTGTACACTAATCACATATATTACACACAGTGATATCCTCTCTCCTGTACACTAATCACATATATTACACACAGTGATATCCTCTCCCCTGTACAGTAATCACATATATTACACACAGTGATATCCTCTCCCTGTACACTAATCACATAAATTACACACAGTGATATCCTCTCTCCTGTACACTAATCACATATATTACACACAGTGATATCCTCTCCCTGTACACTAATCACATATATTACACACAGTGATATCCTCTCCCTGTACACTAATCACATATATTACACACAGTGATATCCTCTCCTGTACACTAATCACATATATTACACACAGTGATATCCTCTCTCCTGTACACTAATCACATATATTACACACAGTGATATCCTCTCCCCTGTACACTAATCACATATATTACACACAGTGATATCCTCTCCCCCTGTACACTAATCACATATATTACACACTGTGATATCCTCTCTCCCTGTACACTAATCACATATATTACACACAGTGATATCCTCTCTCCTGTACACTAATCACATATATTACACACAGTGATATCCTCTCCCCCTGTACACTAATCACATATATTACACACAGTGATATCCTCTCTCCTGTACACTAATCACATATATTACACACAGTGATATCCTCTCCTGTACACTAATCACATATACTACACACAGTGATATCCTCTCCCTGTACACTAATCACATATATTACACACAGTGATATCCTCTCTCCTGTACACTAATCACATATATTACACACAGTGATATCCTCTCTCCTGTACACTAATCACATATATTACACACAGTGATATCCTCTCTCCTGTACACTAATCACATATATTACACACAGTGATATCCTCTCCCCTGTACACTAATCACATATATTACACACAGTGATATCCTCTCTCCTGTACACTAATCACATATATTACACACAGTGATATCCTCTCCCCCTGTACACTAATCACATATATTACACACAGTGATATCCTCTCTCCCTGTACACTAATCACATATATTACACACAGTGATATCCTCTCCCCTGTACACTAATCACATATATTACACACAGTGATATCCTCTCTGCTGTACACTAATCACATATATTACACACAGTGATATCCTCTCCCCTGTACACTAATCACATATATTACACACAGTGATATCCTCTCTCTGTACACTAATCACATATATTACATACAGTGATATCCTCTCTCCTGTACACTAATCACATATATTACACACAGTGATATCCTCTCTCCTGTACACTAATTACATATATTACACACAGTGATATCCTCTTCCTGTACACTAATCACATATATTACACACAGTGATTTCCTCTCCCCTGTACAGTAATCACATATATTACACACAGTGATATCCTCTCCCTGTACACTAATCACATATATTACACACAGTGATATCCTCTCCCTGTACACTAATCACATATATTACACACAGTGATATCCTCTCCCCTGTACACTAATCACATATATTACACACAGTGATATCCTCTCTCCTGTACACTAATCACATATATTACACACAGTGATATCCTCTCTCCTGTACACTAATCACATATATTACACACAGTGATATCCTCTCTCCTGTACACTAATCACATATATTCACACAGTGATATCCTCTCCCCTGTACACTAATCACATATATTACACACAGTGATATCCTCTCCCTGTACACTAATCACATATTACACACAGTGATATCCTCTCCCCCTGTACACTAATCACATATATTACACACAGTGATATCCTCTCTCCCTGTACACTAATCACATATATTACACACAGTGATATCCTCTCCCCTGTACACTAATCACATATATTACACACAGTGATATCCTCTCCCTGTACACTAATTACATATATTACACACAGTGATATCCTCTCTCCTGTACACTAATCACATATATTACACACAGTGATATCCTCTCTCCTGTACACTAATCACATATATTACACACAGTGATATCCTCTCCCTGTACACTAATTACATATATTACACACAGTGATATCCTCTCTCCTTTACACTAATCACATATATTACACACAGTGATATCCTCTCCCCTGTACACTAATCACATATATTACACACAGTGATATCCTCCCCTGTACACTAATCACATATATTACACACAGTGATATCCTCTCTCCTGTACACTAATCACATATATTACACACAGTGATATCCTCTCCCTGTACACTAATCACATATATTACACACAGTGATTTCCTCTCCCCTGTACACTAATCACATATATTACACACAGTGATATCCTCTCCCCTGTACACTAATCACATATATTACACACTGTGATATCCTCTCCCTGTACACTAATCACATATATTACACACAGTGATATCCTCTCTCCTGTACACTAATCACATATATTACACACAGTGATATCCTCTCCCCTGTACACTAATGACATATATTACACACAGTGATATCCTCTCTCCTGTACACTAATCACATATATTACACACTGTGATATCCTCTCTCCTGTACACTAATCACATATATTATACACAGTGATATCCTCTCTCCTGTACACTAATCACATATATTATACACAGTGATATCCTCTCTCCTGTACACTAATCACATATATTACACACAGTGATATCCTTTCTCCTGTACACTAATCACATATATTACACACAGTGATATCCTCTCCCCTGTACACTAATCACATATATTACACACAGTGATATCCTCTCTCCTGTACACTAATCACATATATTACACACAGTGATATCCTCTCCCCCTGTACACTAATCACATATATTACACACAGTGATATCCTCTCCCCTGTACACTAATCACATATATTACACACAGTGATATCCTCTCCCCTGTACACTAATCACATATATTACACACAGTGATATCCTCTCCCTGTACACTAATCACATATATTACACACAGTGATATCCTCTCCCCTGTACACTAATCACATATATTACACACAGTGATATCCTCTCTCCTGTACACTAATCACATATATTACACACAGTGATATCCTCTCTCCCTGTACACTAATCACATATATTACACACAGTGATATCCTCTCCTGTACACTAATCACATATATTACACACAGTGATATCCTCTCCTGTACACTAATCACATATATTACACACAGTGATATCCTCTCTCCTGTACACTAATCACATATATTACACACAGTGATATCCTCTCCCCTGTACACTAATCACATATATTACACACAGTGATATCCTCTCCCCTGTACACTAATCACATATTTACACACAGTGATATCCTCTCCCCTGTACACTAATCACATATATTACACACAGTGATATCCTCTCTCCTGTACACTAATCACATATATTACACACAGTGATATCCTCTCCCTGTACACTAATCACATATATTACACACAGTGATATCCTCTCTCCTGTACACTAATCACATATATTACACACAGTGATATCCTCTCCCCTGTACACTAATCACATATATTACACACAGTGATATCCTCTCCCCTGTACACTAATCACATATATTACACACAGTGATATCCTCTCCCTGTACACTAATCACCTATATTACACACAGTGATATCCTCTCCCCTGTACACTAATCACATATATTACACACAGTGATATCCTCTCCCCTGTACACTAATCACATATATTACACACAGTGATATCCTCTCCCCTGTACACTAATCACATATATTACACACAGTGATATCCTCTCCCCTGTACACTAATCACATATATTACACACAGTGATATCCTCTCTCCTGTACACTAATCACATATATTACACACAGTGATATCCTCTCTCCTGTACACTAATTACATATATTACACACAGTGATATCCTCTCCCCTGTACACTAATCACATATATTACACACAGTGATATCCTCTCTCCTGTACACTAATCACATATATTACACACAGTGATATCCTCTCCCCTGTACACTAATCACATATATTACACACAGTGATATCCTGTCCTGTACACTAATCACATATATTACACACAGTGATATCCTGTCCTGTACACTAATCACATATATTACACACAGTGATATCCTCTCCCCCTGTACACTAATCACATATATTACACACAGTGATATCCTCTCTCCTGTACACTAATCACATATATTACACACAGTGATATCCTCTCCCTGTACACTAATCACATATATTACACACAGCGATATCCTCTCCCTGTACACTAATCACATATATTACCACAGTGATATCCTCTCCCCTTGTACACTAATCACATAATGACACACAGTGATATCCTCTCCCTGTACACTAATCACATATATTACACACAGTGATATCCTCTCTCCTGTACACTAATCACATATATTACACACAGTGATATCCTCTCTCCTGTACACTAATCACATATATTACACACAGTGATATCCTCTCCCCCTGTACACTAATCACATATATTACACACAGTGATATCCTCTCTCCTGTACACTAATCACATATATTACACACAGTGATATCCTCTCTCCTGTACACTAATCACATATATTACACACAGTGATATCCTCTCTCTCCTGTACACTAATCACATATATTACACAAAGTGATATCCTCTCCCCCTGTACACTAATCACATATATTACACACAGTGATATCCTCTCTCCTGTACACTAATCACATATATTACACACAGTGATATCCTCTCTCCCTGTACACTAATCACATATATTACACACAGTGATATCCTCTCTCCCTGTACACTAATCACATATATTACACACAGTGATATCCTCTCTCCTGTACACTAATCACATATATTACACACCGTGATATCCTCTCTCCTGTACACTAATCACATATATTACACACAGTGATATCCTCTCCCCTGTACACTAATCACATATATTACACACAGTGATATCCTCTCCCCTGTACACTAATCACATAATTACACACAGTGATATCCTCTCCCCTGTACACTAATCACATATATTACACACAGTGATATCCTCTCTCCCTGTACACTAATCACATATATTACACACAGTGATATCCTCTCCCCTGTACACTAATCACATATATTACACACATGATATCCTCTCCTGTACACTAATCACATATATTACACACAGTGATATCCTCTCTCCTGTACACTAATCACATATATTACACACAGTGATATCCTCTCCTGTACACTAATCACATATATTACACACAGTGATATCCTCTCTCCTGTACACTAATCACATATATTACACACAGTGATATCCTCTCTCCTGTACAAATCACATAATTACACAACAGTGATATCCTCTCCCCCTGTTACACACAGTGATATCCTCTCTCCTGTACACTAATCACATATATATCACACACAGTGATATCCTCTCCCCTGTACACTAATCACATATATTACACACAGTGATATCCTCTCCCCCTGTACACTAATCACATATATTACACACCGTGATATCCTCTCTCCTGTACACTAATCACATATATTACACACAGTGATATCCTCTCCCCTGTACACTAATCACATATATTACACACAGTGATATCCTCTCCCCTGTACACTAATCACATATATTACACACAGTGATATCCTCTCCTGTACACTAATCACATATATTACACACGTGATATCCTCTCCCCTGTACACTAATCACATATATATTACACACAGTGATATCCTCTCCCCCTGTACACTAATCACATATATTACACACAGTGATATCCTCTCTCCTGTACACTAATTACATATATTACACACAGTGATATCCTCTCTACCTGTACACTAATCACATATATTACACACAGTGATATCCTCTCCCTGTACACTAATCACATATATTACACACAGTGATATCCTCTCTCCTGTACACTAATCACATATATTACACACAGTGATATCCTCTCCCTGTACACTAATCACATATATTACACACAGTGATATCCTCTCTCCTGTACACTAATCACATATATTACACACAGTGATATCCTCTCCCTGTACACTAATCACATATATTACACACAGTGATATCCTCTCCTGTACACTAATCACATATATTACACACAGTGATATCCTCTCTCCTGTACACTAATCACATATATTACACACAGTGATATCCTCTCCCCTGTACACTAATCACATATATTACACACAGTGATATCCTCTCTGCTGTACACTAATCACATATATTACACACAGTGATATCCTCTCCCCCTGTACACTAATCACATATATTACCACAGTGATATCCTCTCCCCTGTACACTAATCACATATATTACACACAGTGATATCCTCTCCCCTGTACACTAATCACATATATTACACACAGTGATATCCTCTCCCTGTACACTAATCACATATATTACATACAGTGATATCCTCTCTCCTGTACACTAATCACATATATTACACACAGTGATATCCTCTCCCTGTACACTAATCACATATATTACACACAGTGATATCCTCTCTCCTGTACACTAATCACATATATTACACACAGTGATATCCTCTCTCCTGTACACTAATCACATATATTACACACAGTGATATCCTCTCTCCTGTACACTAATCACATATATTACACACAGTGATATCCTCTCCCCTGTACACTAATCACATATATTACACACAGTGATATCCTCTCCCCTGTACACTAATCACATATATTACACACAGTGATATCCTCTCCCCCTGTACACTAATCACATATATTACACACAGTGATATCGTCTCCCTGTACACTAATAACATATATTACACACAGTGATATCCTCTCTCCTGTACACTAATCACATATATTACACACAGTGATATCCTCTCCCTGTACACTAATCACATATATTACACACAGTGATATCCTCTCCCCTGTACACTAATCACATATATTACACACAGTGATATCCTCTCTGTACACTAATCACATATATTACACACAGTGATATCCTCTCCCCTGTACACTAATCACATATATTACACACAGTGATATCCTCTCCCTGTACACTAATCACATATATTACACACAGTGATATCCTCTCTCCCTGTACACTAATCACATATATTACACACAGTGATATCCTCTCTCTGTACACTAATCACATATATTACACACAGTGATATCCTCTCCCCTGTACACTAATCACATATATTACACACAGTGATACTCTCCCCTGTACACTAATCACATATATTACACACAGTGATATCCTCTCCTGTACACTAATCACATATATTACACACAGTGATATCCTCTCCTGTACACTAATCACATATATTACACACAGTGATATCCTCTCCCTGTACACTAATCACATATATTACACACAGTGATATCCTCTCCCCGTACACTAATCACATATATTACACACAGTGATATCCTCTCCCCTGTACACTAATCACATATATTACACACAGTGATATCCTCTCTCCTGTACACTAATCACATATATTACACACAGTGATATCCTCTCTCCTGTACACTAATCACATATATTACACACTGTGATATCCTCTCCCTGTACACTAATCACATATATTACACACAGTGATATCCTCTCCCTGTACACTAATCACAGATATTACACACAGTGATATCCTCTCCCCCTGTACACTAATCACATATATTACACACAGTGATATCCTCTCCCCTGTACACTAATCACATATATTACACACAGTGATATATTCTCTCCCTGTACACTAATCACATATATTACACACAGTGATATCCTCTCTCCTGTACACTAATCACATATATTACACACAGTGATATCCTCTCCTGTACACTAATCACATATATTACACACAGTGATGTCCTTTCCCCTGTACACTAATCACATATATTACACACAGTGATACCCTCTCTCCTGTACACTAATCACATATATTACACACAGTTATATCCTCTCCCTGTACACTAATCACATATATTACACACAGTGATATCCTCTCTCCTCTGTACACTAATCACATATATTACACACAGTGATATCCTCTCTCCTGTACACTAATCACATATATTACACACAGTGATATCCTCTCCCTGTACACTAATCACATATATACACACAGTGATATCCTCTCCCCTGTACACTAATCACATATATTACACACAGTGATATCCTCTCCCTGTACACTAATCACATATATTACACACAGTGATATCCTCTCCCTGTACACTAATCACATATATTACACACAGTGATACCTCTCTCCTGTACACTAATCACATATATTACACACAGTGATATCCTCTCCCGTGTACACTAATCACATATATTACACACAGTGATATCCTCTCCCTGTACACTAATCACATATATTACACACAGTGATATCCTCTCTCCCTGTACACTAATCACATATATTACACACAGTGATATCCTCTCCCCTGTACACTAATCACATATATTACACACAGTGATATCCTCTCCCCTGTACACTAATCACATATATTACACACAGTGATATCCTCTCTCCTGTACACTAATCACATATATTACACACAGTGATATCCTCTCCCTGTACACTAATCACATATATTACACACAGTGATATCCTCTCCTGTACACTAATCACATATATTACACACAGTGATATCCTCTCCCCTGTACACTAATCACATATATTACAACAGTGATATCCTTCCCCCTGTACACTAATCACATATTACACACAGTGATTCCTCTCCCTGTACACTAATCACATATATTACACACAGTGATATCCTCTCCCCTGTACACTAATCACATATATTACACCAGTGATATCCTCTCCCCTGTACACTAATCACATATATTACACACAGTGATATCCTCTCCCCTGTACACTAATCACATATATTACACACAGTGATATCCTCTCCCTGTACACTAATCACATATATTACACACAGTGATATCCTCTCTCCTGTACACTAATCACATATATTACACACAGTGATATCCTCTCCCGTGTACACTAATCACATATATTACACACAGTGATATCCTCTCCCTGTACACTAATCACATATATTACACACAGTGATATCCTCTCTCCCCTGTACACTAATCACATATATTACACACAGTGATATCCTCTCTCCCTGTACACTAATCACATATATTACACACAGTGATATCCTCTCCCCTGTACACTAATCACATATATTACACACAGTGATATCCTCTCTCCTGTACACTAATCACATATATTACACACAGTGATATCCTCTCCCTGTACACTAATCACATATATTACACACAGTGATATCCTCTCCTGTACACTAATCACATATATTACACACAGTGATATCCTCTCCCTGTACACTAATCACATATATTACACACAGTGATATCCTCACCCTGTACACTAATCACATATATTACACACAGTATATCCTCTTCCCTGTACACTAATAACATATATTACACACAGTGATATCCTCTCCCTGTATACTAATCACATATATTACACACAGTGATATCCTCTCCCTGTACACTAATCACATATATTACACACAGTGATATCCTCTCCCCTGTACACTAATCACATATATTACACACAGTGATATCCTCTCCAACACTAATCACATATATTACACACAGTGATCCTTTCCCCTGTACACTAATCACATATATTACACACAGATATCCTCTCCCCTGTACACTAATCACATATATTACACACAGTGATATCCTCTCCCCTGTACACTAATCACATATATTACACACAGTGATATCCTCTCTCTGTACACTAATCACATATATTACACACAGTGATATCCTCTCCCCTGTACACTAATCACATATATTACACACAGTGATATCCTCTCCTGTACACTAATCACATATATTACACACAGTGATATCCTCTCCTGTACACTAATCACATATATTACACACAGTGATATCCTCTCCCTGTACACTAATCACATATATTACACACAGTGATATCCTCCTCCCTGTACACTAATCACATATATTACACACAGTGATCTCCTCTCCCTGTACACTAATCACATATATTACACACAGTGATATCCTCTCCCCTGTACACTAATCACATATATTAAACACAGTGATATCCTCTCTCCTGTACACTAATCACATATATTAAACACAGTGATATCCTCTCTCCTGTACACTAATCACATATATTACACACAGTGATATCCTCTCTCCTGTACACTAATCACATATATTACACACAGTGATATCCTCTCCCCTGTACACTAATCACATATATTACACACAGTGATATCCTCTCTCCTGTACACTAATCACATATACTACACACACAGTGATATCCTCTCCCTGTACACTAATCACATATATTACACACAGTGATATCCTCTCCCCTGTACACTAATCACATATATTACACACAGTGATATCCTCTCCCTGTACACTAATCACATATATTACACACAGTGATATCCTCTCTCCTGTACACTAATCACATATATTACACACAGTGATATCCTCTCCCCTGTACACTAATCACATATATTACACACAGTGATATCCTCTCCCCTGTACACTAATCACATATATTACACACAGCGATATCCTCTCCCCTGTACACTAATCACATATATTACACACAGTGATATCCTCTCCCCTGTACACTAATCACATATATTACACACAGCGATATCCTCTCCCCTGTACACTAATCACATATATTACACACAGTGATATCCTCTCCCTGTACACTAATCACATATATTACACACAGTGATATCCACTCCCCTGTACACTAATCACATATATTACACACAATGATATCCTCTCCCCCTGTACACTAGTCACATATATTACACACAGTGATACCCTCTCTCCTGTACACTAATCACATATATTACACACAGTGATACCCTCTCTCCTGTACACTAATCACATATATTACACACAGTGATATCCTCTCCCTGTACACTAATCACATATATTATACACAGTGATATCCTCTCCCTGTACACTAATCACATATATTACACACAGTGATATCCTCTCTCCTGTACACTAATCACATATATTACACACAGTGATATCCTCTCTCCCTGTACACTAATCACATATATTACACACAGTGATATCCTCTCCCCGTACACTAATCACATATATTACACACAGTGATATCCTCTCCCTGTACACTAATCACATATATTACACACAGTGATATCCTCTCTCCTGTACACTAATCACATATATTATACACAGTGATATCCTCTCTCCTGTACACTAATCACATATATTACACACAGTGATATCCTCTCTCCTGTACACTAATCACATATATTACACACAGTGATATCCTCTCTCCTGTACACTAATCACATATATTATACACAGTGATATCCTCTCTCCTGTACACTAATCACATATATTACACACAGTGATATCCTCTCCCTGTACACTAATCACATAAATTACACACAGTGATATCCTCTCTCCTGTACACTAATCACATATATTACACACAGTGATATCCTCTCCCCTGTACACTAATCACATATATTATACACAGTGATATCCTCTCCCCTGTACACTAATCACATATATTATACACAGTGATATCCTCTCTCCTGTACACTAATCACATATATTACACACAGTGATATCCTCTCCCTGTACACTAATCACATATATTACACACAGTGATATCCTCTCCCCTGTACACTAATCACATATATTACACACAGTGATATCCTCTCCCCCTGTACACTAATCACATATATTACACACAGTGATATCCTCTCTCCCTGTACACTAATCACATATATTACACACAGTGATATCCTCTCCTGTACACTAATCACATATATTACACACAGTGATATCCTCTCCCTGTACACTAATCACATATATTACACACAGTGATATCCTCTCCCTGTACACTAATCACATATATTACACACAGTGATATCCTCTCCCTGTACACTAATCACATATATTACACACAGTGATATCCTCACTCCCCTGTACACTAATCAAATATATACACACAGTGATATCCTCTCCCTGTACACTAAATCACATATATTACACACAGTGATATCCTCTCTCCCTGTACACTAATCACATATATTACACACAGTGATATCCTCTCCAGTACACATAATCACATATATTACACACAGTGATATCCTCCCTGTACACTAATCACATATATATTACACACAGTGATATCCTCTCCCTGTACACTAATCACATATATTACACACAGTGATATCCTCTCCCCTGTACACTAATCACATATATTACACACAGTGATATCCTCTCCCCCTGTACACTAATCACATATATTACACACAGTGATATCCTCTCCTGTACACTAATCACATATATTACACACAGTGATATCCTCTCTCCTGTACACTAATCACATATATTACACACTGTGATATCCTCTCCCCCTGTACACTAATCACATATATTACACACAGTGATATCCTCTCCCCTGTACACTAATCACATATATTACACACAGTGATATCCTCTCCCTGTACACTAATCACAGATATTACACACAGTGATAACCTCTCCCCCTGTACACTAATCACATATATTACACACAGTGATATCCTCTCCCTGTACACTAATCACAGATATTACACACAGTGATATCCTCTCCCTGTACACTAATCACATATATTACACACAGTGATATCCTCTCCCCTGTACACTAATCACATATATTACACACAGTGATATATTCTCTCCCTGTACACTAATCACATATATTACACACAGTGATATCCTCTCTCCTGTACACTAATCACATATATTACACACAGTGATATCCTCTCCTGTACACTAATCACATATATTACACACAGTGATTCCTTTCCCTGTACACAATCACATATATTACACACAGTGATACCCTCTCTCCTGTACACTAATCACATATATTACACACAGTTATATCCTCTCCCTGTACACTAATCACATATATTACACACAGTGATATCCTCTCTCCTCTGTACACTAATCACATATATTACACACAGTGATATCCTCTCTCCTGTACACTAATCACATATATTACACACAGTGATATCCTCTCCTGTACACTAATCACATATATTACACACAGTGATATCCTCTCCCTGTACACTAATCACATATATTACACACAGTGATATCCTCTCCCTGTACACTAATCACATATATTACACACAGTGATATCCTCTCCCTGTACACTAATCACATATATTACACACAGTGATATCCTCTCTCCTGTACACTAATCACATATATTACACACAGTGATATCCTCTCCCGTGTACACTAATCACATATATTACACACAGTGATATCCTCTCCCGTACACTAATCACATATATTACACACAGTGATATCCTCTCTCCCCTGTACACTAATCACATATATTACACACAGTGATATCCTCTCCCCTGTACACTAATCACATATATTACACACAGTGATATCCTCTCCCCTGTACACTAATCACATATATTACACACAGTGTATCCTCTCTCCGTACACTAATCACATATATTACACACAGTGATATCCTCTCCCTGTACACTAATCACATATATTACACACAGTGATATCCTCTCCTGTACACTAATCACATATTACACACAGTGATATCCTCTCCCCTGTACACTAATCACATATATTACACACATGATATCCTCTCCCTGTACACTAATCACATATATTACACACAGTGATATCCTCTTCCCTGTACACTAATCACATATATTACACACAGTGATATCCTCTCCCTGTACACTAATCACATATATTACACACAGTGATATCCTCTCCCCTGTACACTAATCACATATATTACACACAGTGATATCCTCTCCCCTGTACACTAATCACATATATTACACACAGTGATATCCTCTCCTGTACACTAATCACATATATTACACACAGTGATGTCCTTTCCCCTGTACACTAATCACATATATTACACACAGTGATATCCTCTCCCTGTACACTAATCACATATATTACACACAGTGATATCCTCTCCCCTGTACACTAATCACATATATTACACACAGTGATATCCTCTCTGCTGTACACTAATCACATATATTACACACAGTGATATCCTCTCCTGTACACTAATCACATATATTACACACAGTGATATCCTCTCCTGTACACTAATCACATATATTACACACAGTGATATCCTCTCCGTACACTAATCACATATATTACACACAGTGATATCCTCTCCTGTACACTAATCACATATATTACATACAGTGATATCCTCTCTCCTGTACACTAATCACATATATTACACACAGTGATATCCTCTCCCTGTACACTAATCACATATATTACACACAGTGATATCCTCTCTCCCTGTACACTAATCACATATATTACACACAGTGATATCCTCTCTCCTGTACATTAATCACATATATTACACACAGTAATATCCTCTCCCCTGTACACTAATCACATATATTACACACAGTGATATCCTCTCGCCCTGTACACTAATCACATATATTACACACAGTGATATCCTCTCCCTGTACACTAATCACATATATTACACACAGTGATATCCTCTCTCCTGTACACTAATCACATTATTACACACAGTGATATCCTCTCCCTGTACACTAATCACATATATTACACACAGTGATATCCTCTCCCTGTACACTAATCACATATATTACACACAGTGATATCCTCTCTCCTGTACACTAATCACATATATTACACACAGTGATATCCTCTCTCCCTGTACACTAATCACATATATTACACACAGTGATATCCTCTCCCCTGTACACTAATCACATATATTACACACAGTGATATCCTCTCCCTGTACACTAATCACATATATTAACACAGTGATATCCTCTCTCCTGTACACTAATCACATATATTACACACAGTGATATCCTCTCTCCTGTACACTAATCACATATATTACACACAGTGATATCCTCTCCCCCTGTACACTAATCATATCTATTACACACAGTGATATCCTCTCCCCTGTACACTAATCACATATATTAAACACAGTGATATCCTCTCTCCTGTACACTAATCACATATATTACACACAGTGATATCCTCTCCCTGTACACTAATCACATATATTACACACAGTGATATCCTCTCCCCTGTACACTAATCACATATATTACACACAGTGATATCCTCTCTCCTGTACACTAATCACATATACTACACACAGTGATATCCTCTCCCCTGTACACTAATCACATATATTACACACAGTGATATCCTCTCCCCTGTACACTAATCACATATATTACACACAGTGATATCCTCTCTCCTGTACACTAATCACATATATTACACACAGTGATATCCTCTCTCCTGTACACTAATCACATATATTACACACAGTGATATCCTCTCCCCTGTACACTAATCACATATATTACACACAGTGATATCCTCTCCCTGTACACTAATCACATATATTACAACAGTGATATCCTCTCCCTGTACACTAATCACATATATTACACACAGTGATATCCTCTCCCCCTGTACACTAATCACATATATTACACACAGTGATATCCTCTCCCCTGTACACTAATCACATATATTACACACAGTGATATCCTCTCCTGTACACTAATCACATATATTACACACAGTGATATCCTCTCCCCTGTACACTAATCACATATATTACACACAGTGATATCCTCTCCCCTGTACACTAGTCACATATATTACACACAGTGATACCCTCTCTCCTGTACACTAATCACATATATTACACACAGTGATACCCTCTCTCCTGTACACTAATCACATATATTACACACAGTGATATCCTCTCCCCTGTACACTAATCACATATATTACACACAGTGATATCCTCTCTCCTGTACACTAATCACATATATTACACACAGTGATATCCTCTCCCCTGTACACTAATCACATATATTATACACAGTGATATCCTCTCCCTGTACACTAATCACATATATTATACACAGTGATATCCTCTCTCCTGTACACTAATCACATATATTACACACAGTGATATCCTCTCTCCCTGTACACTAATCACATATATTACACACAGTGATATCCTCTCCCCCTGTACACTAATCACATATATTACACACAGTGATATCCTCTCCCTGTACACTAATCACATATATTACACACAGTGATATCCTCTCTCCTGTACACTAATCACATATATTATACACAGTGATATCCTCTCCTGTACACTAATCACATATATTACACACAGTGATATCCCTCTCCTGTACACTAATCACATATATTCACACAGTGATATCCCTCTCCTGTACACTAATCACATATATTATACACAGTGATATCCTCTCTCCTGTACACTAATCACATATATTACACACAGTGATATCCTCTCCCTGTACACTAATCACATAAATTACACACAGTTGATATCCTCTCCTGTACACTAATCACATATATTACACACAGTGATATCCTCTCCCCTGTACACTAATCACATATATTACACAGTGATATCCTCTCCCCTGTACACTAATCACATATATTATACACAGTGATATCCTCTCCCCTGTACACTAATCACATATATTACACACAGTGATATCCTCTCCCCCGTACACTAATCACATATATTACACACAGTGATATCCTCTCCCTGTACACTAATCACATATATTACACACAGTGATATCCTCTCCCCTGTACACTAATCACATATATTACACACAGTGATATCCTCTCCCTGTACACTAATCACTATATTACACACAGTGATATCCTCTCTCCCTGTACACTAATCACATATATTACACACAGTGATATCCTCTCCCTGTACACTAATCACATATATTACACACAGTGATATCCTCTCCCTGTACACTAATCACATATATTACACACAGTGATATCCTCTCCCCTGTACACTAATCACATATATTACACACAGTGATATCCTCTCCCCTGTACACTAATCACATATATTACACACAGTGATATCCTCTCCCTGTACACTAATCACATATATTACACACAGTGATATCCTCTCCCTGTACACTAATCACATATATTACACACAGTGATATCCTCTCCCCTGTACACTAATCACATATATTACACACAGTGATATCCTCTCCTGTACACTAATCACATATATTACACACAGTGATATCCTCTCTCCTGTACACTAATCACATATATTACACACAGTGATATCCTCTCCCTGTACACTAATCACATCTATTACACACAGTGATATCCTCTCTCCCTGTACACTAATCACATATATTACACACAGTGATATCCTCTCCCTGTACACTAATCACATATATTACACACAGTGATATCCTCTCCCCCTGTACACTAATCACATATATTACACACAGTGATATCCCTCCCCCTGTACACTAATCACATATATTACACACAGTGATATCCTCTCCTGTACACTAATCACATCTATTACACACAGTGATATCCTCTCCCTGTACACTAATCACATATATTACACACAGTGATTTCCTCTCCCCTGTACACTAATCACATATATTACACACAGTGATATCCTCTCCCTGTACACTAATCACATATATTACACACAGTGATA
Organism: Bombina bombina; assembly: GCF_027579735.1. Taxonomy (NCBI): domain Eukaryota; kingdom Metazoa; phylum Chordata; class Amphibia; order Anura; family Bombinatoridae; genus Bombina; species Bombina bombina. The sequence continues at coordinate 10,118,496 of NC_069503.1, read as the reverse complement.
TCCTCTCCCTGTACACTAATCACATATATTACACACAGTGATATCCTCCCCTGTACACTAATCACATATATTACACACAGTGATATCCTCTCCTGTACACTAATCACATATATTACACACAGTGATATCCTCTCCTGTACACTAATCACATATATTACACACAGTGATATCCTCTCTCCTGTACACTAATCACATATATTACACACAGTGATATCCTCTCTCCCTGTACACTAATCACATATATTACACACAGTGATATCCTCTCCCCTGTACACTAAACATATATTACACACAGTGATATCCTCTCTCCTGTACACTAATCACATATATTACACACAGTGATATCCTCTCCCCTGTACACTCATCACATATATTACACACAGTGATATCCTCTCCACCTGTACACTAATCACATATATTACACACAGTGATATCCTCTCTCCCTGTACACTAATCACATATATTACACACAGTGATATCCTCTCCCCCTGTACACTAATCACATATATTACACACAGTGATATCCTCTCCCCCTGTACACTAATCACATATATTACACACAGTGATATCCTCTCTCCCTACACTAATCACATATATTACACACAGTGATATCCTCTCCCTGTACACTAATCACATATATTACACACAGTGATATCCTCTCCCCTGTACACTAATCACATATATTACACACAGTGATATCCTCTCTCCTGTACACTAATCACATATATTACACACAGTGATATCTCTCCCTGTACACTAATCACATATATTACACACAGTGATTTCCTCTCCCCTGTACACTAATCAAATATATTACACACAGTGATATCCTCTCTCCTGTACACTAATCACATATATTACACACAGTGATATCCTCTCCCTGTACACTAATCACATATATTACACACAGTGATATCCTCTCTCCTGTACACTAATCACATATATTACATACAGTGATATCCTCTCCCCCTGTACACTAATCACATATATTACACACAGTGATATCCTCTCCCCTGTACACTAATCACATATATTACACACAGTGATATCCTGTCCCCCTGTACACTAATCACATATATTACACACAGTGATATCCTGTCCTGTACACTAATCACATATATTACACACAGTGATATCCTCTCCCTGTACACTAATCACATATATTACACACAGTGATATCCTCTCCCTGTACACTAATCACATATATTACACACAGTGATATCCTCTCCCCTGTACACTAATCACATATATTACACACAGTGATATCCTCTCCCTGTACACTAATCACATATATTACACACAGTGATATCCTCTCCCTGTACACTAATCACATATATTACACACAGTGATATCCTCTCTCCCTGTACACTAATCACATATATTACACACAGTGATATCCTCTCCCCTGTACACTAATCACATATATTACACACAGTGATATTCTCTCCCTGTACACTAATCACATATATTACACACAGTGATGTCCTCTCCTGTACACTAATCACATATATTACACACAGTGATATCCTCTCTCCTGTACACTAATCACATATATTACACACAGTGATATCCTCTCCCTGTACACTAATCACATATATTACACACAGTGATATCCTCTCCCCTGTACACTAATCACATATATTACACACAGTGATATCCTCTCCCTGTACACTAATCACATATATTACACACAGTGATATCCTCTCCCTGTACACTAATCACATATATTACACACAGTGATATCCTCTCTCCCTGTACACTAATCACATATATTACACACAGTGATATCCTCTCCCCTGTACACTAATCACATATATTACACACAGTGATATCCTCTCCCGTACACTAATCACATATATTACACACAGTGATATCCTCTCCCCTGTACACTAATCACATATATTACACACAGTGATATCCTCTCTCCTGTACACTAATCACATATATTACACACAGTGATATCCTCTCTCTGTACACTAATCACATATATTACACACAGTGATATCCTCTTCCTGTACACTAATCACATATATTACACACAGTGATATCCTCTCTCCTGTACACTAATCACATATATTACACACAGTGATATCCTCTCTCCTGTACACTAATCACATATATTACACACAGTGATATCCTCTCCCTGTACACTAATCACATATATTACACACAGTGATATCCTCCCCTGTACACTAATCACATATATTACACACAGTGATATCCTCTCCCCTGTACACTAATCACATATATTACACACAGTGATATCCTCTCCCCTGTACACTAATCACATATATTACACACAGTGATATCCTCTCTCCCTGTACACTAATCACATATATTACACAGTGATATCCTCTCCCCTGTACACTAATCACATATATTACACACAGTGATATCCTCTCCCCTGTACACTAATCACATATATTACACACAGTGATATCCTCTCCCTGTACACTAATCACATATATTACAACAGTTATATCCTCTCTCCTGTACACTAATCACATATATTACATACAGTGATATCCTCTCTCCTGTACACTAATCACATATATTACACACAGTGATATCCTCTCTCCTTTACACTAATCACATATATTACACACAGTGATATCCTCTCTCCTGTACACTAATCACATATATTAAACACAGTGATATCCTCTCCCCTGTACACTAATCACATATATTACATACAGTGATATCCTCCTCCTGTACACTAATCACATATATTACATACAGTGATATCCCTCTCCTGTACACTAATCACATATATTACAACAGTGATATCCTCTCCCTGTACACTAATCACATATATTACACACAGTGATATCCTCTCTCCCTGTACACTAATCACATATATTACACACAGTGATATCCTCTCCCCTGTACACTAATCACATATATTACACACAGTGATATCCTCTCTCTGTACACTAATCACATATATTACACACAGTGATATCCTCTCTCCTGTACACTAATCACATATATTACACACAGTGATATCCTCTCCCCTGTACACTAATCACATATATTACACACAGTGATATCCTCTCTCCTGTACACTAATCACATATATTACACACAGTGATATCCTCTCCCCTGTACACTAATCACATATATTACACACAGTGATATCCTCTCCCTGTACACTAATCACATATATTACACACAGTGATATCCTCTCCCTGTACACTAATCACATATATTACACACAGTGATATCCTCTCCCCTGTACACTAATCACATATATACACACAGTGATATCCTCTCTCCTGTACACTAATCACATATATTACACACAGTGATATCCTCTCCCTGTACACTAATCACATATATTACACACAGTGATATCCTCTCTCCTGTACACTAATCACATATATTACACACAGTGATATCCTCTCCCCCCTGTACACTAATCACATATATTACACACAGTGATATCCTCTCCCTGTACACTAATCACATATATTACACACAGTGATATCCTCTCCCCTGTACACTAATCACATATATTACACACAGTGATATCCTCTCCCCTGTACACTAATCACATATATTACACACAGTGATATCCTCTCCCCTGTACACTAATCACATATATTACACACAGTGATATCCTCTCCCCTGTACACTAATCACATATATTACACACAGTGATATCCTCTCTCTGTACACTAATCACATATATTACACACAGTGATATCCTCACTCTGTACACTAATCACATATATTACACACAGTGATATCCTCTCCCCTGTACACTAATCACATATATTACACACAGTGATATCCTCTCCCTGTACACTAATCACATATATTACACACAGTGATATCCTCTCTCCCCTGTACACTATTCACATATATTACACACAGTGATATCCTCTCCCTGTACACTAATCACATATATTACACACAGTGATATCCTCTCCCCTGTACACTAATCACATATATTACACACAGTGATATCCTCTCCCCTGTACACTAATCACATATATTACACACAGTGATATCCTCTCCCCTGTACACTAATCACATATATTACACACAGTGATATCCTCTCTCCCTGTACACTAATCACATATATTACACACAGTGATATCCTCTCCCTGTACACTAATCACATATATTACACACAGTGATATCCTCTCCCCTGTACACTAATCACATATATTACACACAGTGATATCCTCTCCCCTGTACACTAATCACATATATTACACACAGTGATATCCTCTCTCCTGTACACTAATCACATATATTACACACAGTGATATCCTCTCCCTGTACACTAATCACATATATTACACACAGTGATATCCTCTCCCCTGTACACTAATCACATATATTACACACAGTGATATCCTCTCCCCTGTACACTAATCACATATATATACACACAGTGATATCCTCTCTGCTGTACACTAATCACATATATTACACACAGTGATATCCTCTCTCCCTGTACACTAATCACATATATTACACACAGTGATATCCTCTCTCCCTGTACACTAATCACATATATTACACACAGTGATATCCTCTCTCCCTGTACACTAATCACATATATTACACACAGTGATATCCTCTCCCTGTACACTAATCACATATATTACACAGTGATATCCTCTCCCCTGTACACTAATCACATATATTACACACAGTGAATATCCTCTCCCCTGTACACTAATCACATATATTACACACAGTGATATCCTCTCCCCTGTACACTAATCACATATATTACACACAGTGATATCCTCTCTCCTGTACACTAATCACATATATTACACACAGTGATATCCTCTCTCCTGTACACTAATCACATATATTACACACAGTGATATCCTCTCTGCTGTACACTAATCACATATATTACACACAGTGATATCCTCTCCTGTACACTAATCACATATATTACACACAGTGATATCCTCTCTCCTGTACATTAATCACATATATTACACACAGTGATATCCTCTCTCTGTACACTAATCACATATATTACACACAGTGATATCCTCTCCCCTGTACACTAATCACATATATTACACACAGTGATATCCTCTCCCTGTACACTAATCACATATATTACACACAGTGATATCCTCTCCCCTGTACACTAATCACATATATTACACACAGTGATATCCTCTCCATGTACACTAATCACATATATTACACACAGTGATATCCTCTCCCTGTACACTAATCACATATATTACACACAGTGATATCCTCTCCTGTACACTAATCACATATATTACACACAGTGATATCCTCTCCCTGTACACTAATCACATATATTACACACAGTGATATCCTCTCCTGTACACTAATCACATATATTACATACAGTGATATCCTCTCCCTGTACACTAATCACATATATTACACGCAGTGATATCCTCTCCCCTGTACACTAATCACATATATTACACACAGTGATATCCTCTCCTGTACACTAATCACATATATTACACACAGTGATATCCTCTCCCCCTGTACACTAATCACATATATTACACACAGTGATATCCTCTCCCCCTGTACACTAATCACATATATTACACACAGTGATTAGGGATGGGCGAATGTGCAAATTTTCGAATTTCGAATGTAGAACGAATGTTATTACCGAAATTCGAATTCTAAATTCGAATGTCGATAAGAACGAATATTCTTAAAAATTCGAAAATCGAATGTTATTTACAGTTTTCGAATGTCACTTTCGAATTCGAATGTTTATAATTATATTGAATGTCTACATTCGAAATTCGAATTTTTCGAATTCGAATATAAATTCGAATTTTTCGAATTCTAATATAAATTCGAATTTTTCGAATTCGAATATAAATTTGAATTTTTCGAATTCGAATATTGCATAATTCGAATATTACATTTAAAAGCATTAGAAATACTATTACAATCTAAATTCGAATTTTTCGAATTCGAATACACGTATTGCATAATTCGAATATTACATTTAAAGAAAAAGCATTAGAAATACTATTACAATCTAAATTCTAATTTTTCGAATTCGAATATTGCATAATTTGAATATTACATTTAAAGAAAAAGCATTAGAAATACTATTACAATCTAAATTCGAATTTTTCGAATTCGAATACACGAATTGCATAATTCGAATATTACATTTAAAGAAAAAGCATTAGAAATACTATTACAATCTAAATTCGAATTTTTCGAATTCGAATATTGCATAATTCGAATATTACATTTAAAGAAAAAGCATTAGAAATACTATTACAATCTAAATTCGAATTTTTCGAATTCGAATATTGCATAATTCGAATATTACATTTAAAAGCATTAGAAATACTATTACAATCTAAATTCGAATTTTTCGAATTCGAATATTGCATAATTCGAATATTACATTTAAAAGCATTAGAAATACTATTACAATCTAAATTCGAATTTTTCGAATTCGAATACACGTATTGCATAATTCGAATATTACATTTAAAGAAAAAGCATTAGAAATACTATTACAATCTAAATTCGAATTTTTCGAATTCGAATACACGTATTGCATAATTCGAATATTACATTTAAAGAAAAAGCATTAGAAATACTATTACAATCTAAATTCGAATTTTTCGAATTCGAATATTGCATAATTCGAATATTACATTTAAAGAAAAAGCATTAGAAATACTATTACAATCTAAATTCGAATTTTTCGAATTCGAATATTGCATAATTAGAATATTACATTTAAAGAAAAACATTAGAAATACTATTACAATCTAAATTCAAATTTTTCGAATTCGAATATTGCATAATTCGAATATTACATTTAAAGAAAAAGCATTAGAAATACTATTACAATCTAAATTCGAATTTTTCGAATTCGAATATTGCATAATTCGAATATTACATTTAAAGAAAAAGCATTAGAAATACTATTACAATCTAAATTCGAATTTTTCGAATTCGAATACACGTATTGCATAATTCGAATATTACATTTAAAGAAAAAGCAGTAGAAATACTATTACAATCTAAATTCGAATTTTTCGAATTCGAATACACGTATTGCATAATTCGAATATTACATTTAAAGAAAAAGCATTAGAAATACTATTACAATCTAAATTCAAATTTTTCGAATTCGAATATTGCATAATTCGATTATTACATTTAAAGAAAAAGCATTAGAAATACTATTACAATCTAAATTCGAATTTTTCGAATTCGAATATTTTCGAATGTAATCGTAAAAGTCGAAACCGAATATTCGAAAATCGAATGTTAGAATGTTATGTAAACATTCGAAATTCGATTCGAACGAACTAATGTGTTAAAATTCGTGCCGTTTTTCGAATGTTGCGAAACATTCGCCCATCCCTAACAGTGATATCCTCTTCTGTACACTAATCACATATATTACACACAGTGATATCCTCTCCCCTGTACACTAATCACATATATTACACACAGTGATATCCTCTCTCCTGTACACTAATCACATATATTACACACAGTGATATCCTCTCTCCTGTAAACTAATCACATATATTACACACAGTGATATCTTCTCCTGTACACCTAATCACATATATTACACACAGTGATATCCTCTCCCCTGTACACTAATCACATATATTAACACAAGTGATATCCTCTCTCCTGTACACTAATCACATATATTACACTACAGTGATATCCTCTCTCCTGTACACTAATCACATATATTACACACAGTGATATCCTCTCTCCTGTACACTAATCACATATATTACACCACAGTGATATCCTCTCCCCTGTACACTAATCACATATATTACACACAGTGATATCCTCTCCCTGTACACTAATCACATATATTACACACAGTGATATCCTCTCTCCCTGTACACTAATCACATATATTACACACAGTGATATCCTCTCTCCCTGTACACTAATCACATATATTACACACAGTGATATCCTCTCCCCTGTACACTAATCACATATATTACACACAGTGATATCCTCTCTCCTGTACACTAATCACATATATTACACACAGTGATATCCTCTCTCCCTGTACACTAATCACATATATTACACACAGTGATATCCTCTCCCCCTGTACACTAATCACATATATTACACACAGTGATATCCTCTCTCCTGTACACTAATCACATATATTACACACAGTGATATCCTCTCCCTGTACACTAATCACATATATTACACACAGTGATATCCTCTCCCCTGTACACTAATCACATATATTACACACAGTGATATCCTCTCCCCTGTACACTAATCACATATATTACACACAGTGATATCCTCTCTCCCTGTACACTAATCACATATATTACACACAGTGATATCCTCTCCCCTGTACACTAATCACATATATTACACACAGTGATATCCTCTCTCCTGTACACTAATCACATATATTACACACAGTGATATCCTCTCCCCTGTACACTAATCACATATATTACACACAGTGATATCCTCTCCCTGTACACTAATCACATATATTACACACAGTGATATCCTCTCCCCTGTACACTAATCACATATATTACACACAGTGATATCCTCTCCCCTGTACACTAATCACATATATTACACACAGTGATATCCTCTCTCCTGTACACTAATCACATATATTACACACAGTGATATCCTCTCCCCTGTACACTAATCACATATATTACACACAGTGATATCCTCTCCCTGTACACTAATCACATATATTACACACAGTGATATCCTCTCCCTGTACACTAATCACATATATTACACACAGTGATATCCTCTCCCTGTACACTAATCACATATATTACACACAGTGATATCCTCTCTCCTGTACACTAATCACATATATTACACACAGTGATATCCTCTCCCCTGTACACTAATCACATATATTACACACAGTGATATCCTCTCCCCTGTACACTAATCACATATATTACACACAGTGATATCGTCTCTCCTGTACACTAATCACATATATTACACACAGTGATATCCTCTCTCCTGTACACTAATCACATATATTACACACAGTGATATCCTCTCCCCTGTACACTAATCACATATATTACACACAGTGATATCCTCTCCCCCTGTACACTAATCACATATATTACACACAGTGATATCCTCTCCCTGTACACTAATCACATATATTACACACAGTGATATCCTCTCCCCTGTACACTAATCACATATATTACACACAGTGATATCCTCTCCCCTGTACACTAATCACATATATTACACACAGTGATATCCTCTCTCCCTGTACACTAATCACATATATTACACACAGTGATATCCTCTCCCCCTGTACACTAATCACATATATTACACACAGTGATATCCTCTCTCCTGTACAGTAATCACATATATACACACAGTGATATCCTCTCCCCTGTACACTAATCACATATATTACACACAGTGATATCCTCTCTGCTGTACACTAATCACATATATTACACACAGTGATATCGTCTCCCTGTACACTAATCACATATATTACACACAGTGATATCCTCTCCCCTGTACACTAATCACATATATTACACACAGTGATATCCTCTCTCTGTACACTAATCACATATATTACACACAGTGATATCCTCTCTCTGTACACTAATCACATATATTACACACAGTGATATCCTCTCTCCTGTACAATAATCACATATATTACACACAGTGATATCCTCTCCCTGTACACTAATCACATATATTACACACAGTGATATCCTCTCCCCCTGTACACTAATCACATATATTACACACAGTGATATCCTCTCCCCTGTACACTAATCACATATATTACACACAGTGATATCCTCTCTCCCTGTACACTAATCACATATATTACACACAGTGATATCCTCTCCCCTGTACACTAATCACATATATTACACACAGTGATATCCTCTCTCCCCTGTACACTAATCACATATATTACACACAGTGATATCCTCTCTCCCTGTACACTAATCACATATATTACACACAGTGATATCCTCTCTCCTGTACACTAATCACATATATTACACACAGTGATATCCTCTCTCCCTGTACACTAATCACATATATTACACACAGTGATATCCTCTCCCCTGTACACTAATGACATATATTACACACAGTGATATCCTCTCTCCTGTACACTAATCACATATATTACACACAGTGATATCCTCTCTCCTGTACACTAATCACATATATTACACACAGTGATATCCTCTCTCCTGTACACTAATCACATATATTACACACAGTGATATCCTCTCCCCCTGTACACTAATCACATATATTACACACAGTGATATCCTCTCTCCTGTACACTAATCACATATATTACACACAGTGATATCCTCTCCCCTGTACACTAATCACATATATTACACACAGTGATATCCTCTCCCCTGTACACTAATCACATATATTACACACAGTGATATCCTCTCCCCTGTACACTAATCACATATATTACACACAGTGATATCCTCTCCCCTGTACACTAATCACATATATTACACACAGTGATATCCTCTCCCCTGTACACTAATCACATATATTACACACAGTGATATCCTCTCTCCTGTACACTAATCACATATATTACACACAGTGATATCCTCTCCCCTGTACACTAATCACATATATTACACACAGTGATATCCTCTCTCCTGTACACTAATCACATATATTACACACAGTGATATCCTCTCCCCTGTACACTAATCACATATATTACACACAGTGATATCCTCTCTCCCTGTACACTAATCACATATATTACACACAGTGATATCCTCTCTCCCTGTACACTAATCACATATATTACACACAGTGATATCCTCTCTCCTGTACACTAATCACATATATTACACACAGTGATATCCTCTCTCCTGTACACTAATCACATATATTACACACAGTGATATCCTCTCTCCCTGTACACTAATCACATATATTACACACAGTGATATCCTCTCCCCTGTACACTAATCACATATATTACACACAGTGATATCCTCTCTCCCTGTACACTAATCACATATATTACACACAGTGATATCCTCTCTCCCTGTACACTAATCACATATATTACACACAGTGATATCCTCTCTCCTGTACACTAATCACATATATTACACACAGTGATATCCTCTCTCCCTGTACACTAATCACATATATTACACACAGTGATATCCTCTCTCCTGTACACTAATCACATATATTACACACAGTGATATCCTCTCTCCCTGTACACTAATCACATATATTACACACAGTGATATCCTCTCTCCTGTACACTAATCACATATATTACACACAGTGATATCCTCTCCCCTGTACACTAATCACATATATTACACACAGTGATATCCCTCTCCCTGTACACTAATCACATATATTACACACAGTGAATCCTCTCTCCCTGTACACTAATCACATATATTACACACAGTGATATCCTCTCCCCCTGTACAAGCTATCAACATCATATTACACACAGTGATATCCTTCTCCTGTACACTAATCACATATAATACACACAGTGATATCCCTCTCCCCCTGTACACTAATCACATATATTTACACATACTGTGATATCCTCTCCCTGCTTACACTATTCACATATATTTACACACAGTGATATCTCTCTCCCCTGTACACCTATTCACAATATATTACTACACAGTGATATCCTCTCACCTGTACATCTAATCAACATATATTACAACACAGTAATATCCAACTCCTGTACCCTAATCACATATATTACATCACAGTGATATCCTCTCTCCCTGTACACAAATCACATATATTACACACAGTGATATCCACTCGCCCCTGTACACTGAAGCACATATATTACACACAGGGATGTCCTCTCTATATACACACAGTGATATCCTCTCTCCTGTACACTAATCACATATATTACACACAGTGATATCCTCTCTCCTGTACACTAATCACATATATTACACACAGTGATATCCTCTCCTGTACACTAATCACAGATATTACACACAGTGATATCCTCTCTCCTGTACACTAATCACATATATTACACACAGTGATATCCTCTCTCCTGTACACTAATCACATATATTACACACTTGTGATATCCTCTCCCCTGTACACTAATCACATATATTACACACAGTGATATCCTCTCTCCTGTACACTAATCACATATATTACACACAGTGATATCCTCTCTCCCTGTACACTAATCACATATATTACACACAGTGATATCCTCTCCCCCTGTACACTAATCACATATATTACACACAGTGATATCCTCTCTCCTGTACACTAATCACATATATTACACACAGTGATATCCTCTCCCCTGTACACTAATCACATATATTACACACAGTGATATCCTCTCCCCTGTACACTAATCACATATATTACACACAGTGATATCCTCTCTCCTGTACACTAATCACATATATTACACACAGTGATATCCTCTCTCCTGTACACTAATCACATATATTACACACAGTGATATCCTCTCTCCCTGTACACTAATCACATCTATTATTAACACCCTCTTATTTCATTTTGTCTTTATCTTTCTTTTGCTTAGGGACTTGCTTTCTGTGCCTTGTGGATGTTGTACCAGTGAAGAATGAAGATGGTGCGGTTATCATGTTCATCCTGAACTTTGAGGTGGTGATGGAAAAAGATCATATGGGGTCCCCAAACAAGGATACGAACCACCGTGTGCAGTCCCACTGGTTTCCTTCAGGTAACGCCATCCTCCCTTAGTCTCCCTTCACTAATAGAAGTTTATATTTCATACATTAATACTAACTACATGGCAACAACGGTTCATTCTATCCTGATCAGTGCTTATGTTCTAAGCAGTAGTGTCAGCAACATACATCCCTTGTAAATGAGGTACTTACAGATGATTATTGTTAGCAAGCTCAGCCTTTGCTAATGGTTTAGATCAGCTAATGGTTTAGATCAGCCTTCGCTAATGGTTTAGATCAGCCTTCACTAATGGTTTAGATCAGCCTTCACTAATGGTTTAGATCAGCCTTCACTAATGGTTTAGATCAGCCTTCGCTAATGGTTTAGATCAGCCTTCACTAATGGTTTAGATCAGCTAATGGTTTAGATCAGCCTTCGCCAATGGTTTAAATCAGCCTTCGCTAATTGTTTTGATCAGCCTTCAGTAATGGTTTAGATCAGCCTTCGCTAATGGTTTAGATCAGCCTTCACTAATGGTTTAGATCAGCTATTGGTTTAGATCAGCCTTCGCCAATGGTTTAAATCAGCCTTCGCCAATGGTTTAAATCAGCCTTCGCCAATGCTTTAAATCAGCCTTCACTAATTGTTTTGATCAGCCTTCAGTAATGGTTTAGATCAGCCTTCAGTAATGGTTTAGATCAGCCTTTGCCAATGGTTTAGATTAGCCTTTGCCAATGGTTTAGATCAGCCTTCACTAATGGTTTAGATCAGCTTTCTCTAATGGTTTAGATCAGCTAATGGTTTAGATCAGCCTTCACTAATTGTTAAGATCAGCCTTCGCTAATGGTTTAGATCAGCCTTCGCTAATAGTTTAGATCAGCCTTCAGTAATGGTTTAGATCAGCCTTCGCTAATGGTTTAGATCAGCCTTCACTAACGGTTTAGATTAGCCTTCACTAATGGTTTAGATTAGCCTTTACTAATGGTTTAGATTAGCCTTTACTAATGGTTTAGATTAGCCTTCACTAATGGTTTAGATTAGCCTTTACTAATGGTTTAGATTAGCCTTCACTAATGGTTTAGATTAGCCTTCACTAATGGTTTAGATTAGCCTTTACTAATGGTTTAGATTAGCCTTAGATTAGCCTTCACTAATGGCTTAGATCAGCCTTCACTAATGGTTTAGATCAGCCTTCGCTAATGATTTAAATCAGCCTTCGCTAATGGTTTAGATCAGCTAATGGTTTAGATCAGCCTTCGCTAATGGTTTAGATTAGCCTTCGCTAATGTTTTACATCAGCCTTCAGTAATGGTTTTGATCACCCTTCACTAATTGTTTAGATCAACCTTCGCTAATGGTTTAGATCAGCTAATGGTTTAGATCAGCCTTCGCTAATGGTTTAGATTAGCCTTCACTAATGGTTTAGATTAGCCTTCACTAATGGTTTAGATCAGCCTTCAGTAATGGTTTCGATCACCCTTCACTAATTGTTTAGATCAACCTTCGCTAATGGTTTAGATCAGCTAATGGTTTAGATCAGCTAATGGTTTAGATCAGCCTTTGCTAATGGTTTAGATCAACTAATGGTTTAGATCAGCCTTCGCCAATGGTTTAGATCAGCCTTCAGTAATGGTTTAGATCAACCTTCAGTAATGGTTTAGATCAGCCTTTGCCAATGGTTTAGATCAGCCTTTGCTAATGGTTTAGATCAGCCAACGCTAATGGTTTAGATCAGCCAACACTAATGGTTTAGATCAGCCTTCAGTAATGGTTTAGATCAGCCTTCAGTAATGGTTTAGATCAGCCTTCAGTAATGGTTTAGATCAGCCTTCACTAATGGTTTAGATCAGCCTTCACTAATGGTTTAGATCAGCCTTCACTAATGGTTTAGATCAGCTAATGATTTAGATCATTAATGGTTTAGATCAGCCTTCACTAATGGTTTAGATCAGCTAATGATTTAGATCAGCTAATGGTTTAGATCAGCCTTTAGTAATGGTTTAGATCAGCCTTCGCTAATGGTTTAGATCAGCCTTCACTAATGGTTTAGATCAGCCTTCACTAATGGTTTAGATCAGCCTTCAGAAATGGTTTAGATCAGCCTTCAGTAATGGTTTAGATCAGCTTTCGCTAATGGTTTAGATCAGCCTTTGCTAATGGTTTTGATCAGCCTTCAGTAATGGTTTAGATCAGCCTTCACTATTGGTTTAGATCAGCTAATGGTTTAGATCAGCCTTCACTAATGGTTTAGATCAGCCTTCGCTAATGGTTTAGATCAGCCTTCAGTAATGGTTTAGATCAGCCTTTAGTAATGGTTTAGATCAGCCTTCACTTATGGTTTAGATCAGCTAATGATTTAGATCAGCTAATGGTTTAGATCAGCCTTTAGTAATGGTTTAGATCAGCCTTTAGAAATGGTTTAGATCAGCCTTTAAAAATGGTTTAGATCAGCCTTCAGAAATGGTTTAGATCAGCCTTCAGTAATGGTTTAGATCAGCTTTCGCTAATGGTTTAGATCAGCCTTCGATAATGGTTTAGATCAGCCTTCGCGAATGGTTTTGATCAGCCTTCAGTAATGGTTTAGATCAGCCTTCACTATTGGTTTAGATCAGCTAATGGTTTAGATCAGCCTTCACTAATGGTTTAGATCAGCCTTCACTAATGGTTTAGATCAGCCTTCACTAATGGTTTAGATCAGCTAATGATTTAGATCAGCTAATGGTTTAGATCAGCCTTCACTAATGGTTTAGATCAGCTAATGATTTAGATCAGCTAATGGTTTAGATCAGCCTTTAGTAATGGTTTAGATCAGCCTTCGCTAATGGTTTAGATCAGCCTTCACTAATGGTTTAGATCAGCCTTCACTAATGGTTTAGATCAGCCTTCAGAAATGGTTTAGATCAGCCTTCAGTAATGGTTTAGATCAGCTTTCACTAATGGTTTAGATCAGCCTTTGCTAATGGTTTTGATCAGCCTTCAGTAATGGTTTAGATCAGCCTTCACTATTGGTTTAGATCAGCTAATGGTTTAGATCAGCCTTCACTAATGGTTTAGATCAGCCTTCGCTAATGGTTTAGATCAGCCTTCAGTAATGGTTTAGATCAGCCTTTAGTAATGGTTTAGATCAGCCTTCACTTATGGTTTAGATCAGCTAATGATTTAGATCAGCTAATGGTTTAGATCAGCCTTTAGTAATGGTTTAGATCAGCCTTTAGAAATGGTTTAGATCAGCCTTTAGAAATGGTTTAGATCAGCCTTTAGAAATGGTTTAGATCAGCCTTCAGTAATGGTTTAGATCAGCTTTCGCTAATGGTTTAGATCAGCCTTCGATAATGGTTTAGATCAGCCTTCGCTAATGGTTTTGATCAGCCTTCAGTAATGGTTTAGATCAGCCTTCACTATTGGTTTAGATCAGCTAATGGTTTAGATCAGCCTTCACTAATGGTTTAGATCAGCCTTCGCTAATGGTTTAGATCAGCCTCTGCTAATGGTTTAGATCAGCCTCCGCTAATGGTTTAGATCAGCCTTCACTAATGGTTTAGATCAGCCTTTACTAATGGTTTAGATCAGCCTTCACTAATGGTTTAGATCAGCTAATGGTTTAGATCAGCCTTCACTAATGGTTTAGATCAGCCTTCGCTAATGGTTTAGATCAGCCTTCAGTAATGGTTTAGATCAGCCTTTAGTAATGGTTTAGATCAGCCTTCAGTAATGGTTTAGATCAGCCTTCAGTAATGGTTTAGATCACCCTTCAGTAATGGTTTAGATCAGCCTTCGGTAATGGTTTAGATTAGCCTTCACTAATGGTTTAGATTTGCCTTTACTAATGGTTTAGATTAGCCTTTACTAATGGTTTAGATTAGCCTTCACTAATGGTTTAGATTAGCCTTTACTAATGGTTTAGATTAGCCTTCACTAATGGTTTAGATTAGCCTTCACTAATGGTTTAGATTAGCCTTTACTAATGGTGTAGATTAGCCTTAGATTAGCCTTCACTAATGGCTTAGATCAGCCTTCACTAATGGTTTAGATCAGCCTTCGCTAATGATTTAAATCAGCCTTCGCTAATGGTTTAGATCAGCTAATGGTTTAGATCAGCTTTCGCTAATGGTTTAGATTAGCCTTCGCTAATGTTTTACATCAGCCTTCAGTAATGGTTTTGATCACCCTTCACTAATTGTTTAGATCAACCTTCGCTAATGGTTTAGATCAGCTAATGGTTTAGATCAGCCTTCGCTAATGGTTTAGATTAGCCTTCACTAATGGTTTAGATCAGCCTTCAGTAATGGTTTCGATCACCCTTCACTAATTGTTTAGATCAACCTTCGCTAATGGTTTAGATCAGCTAATGGTTTAGATCAGCTAATGGTTTAGATCAGCCTTTGCTAATGGTTTAGATCAACTAATGGTTCAGATCAGCCTTCGCCAATGGTTTAGATCAGCCTTCAGTAATGGTTTAGATCAACCTTCAGTAATGGTTTAGATCAGCCTTTGCCAATGGTTTAGATCAGCCTTTGCTAATGGTTTAGATCAGCCAACGCTAATGGTTTAGATCAGCCAACACTAATGGTTTAGATCAGCCTTCAGTAATGGTTTAGATCAGCCTTCAGTAATGGTTTAGATCAGCCTTCACTAATGGTTTAGATCAGCCTTCACTAATGGTTTAGATCAGCCTTCACTAATGGTTTAGATCAGCCTTCACTAATGGTTTAGATCAGCTAATGATTTAGATCATTAATGGTTTAGATCAGCCTTCACTAATGGTTTAGATCAGCTAATGATTTAGATCAGCTAATGGTTTAGATCAGCCTTTAGTAATGGTTTAGATCAGCCTTCGCTAATGGTTTAGATCAGCCTTCACTAATGGTTTAGATCAGCCTTCACTAATGGTTTAGATCAGCCTTCAGAAATGGTTTAGATCAGCCTTCAGTAATGGTTTAGATCAGCTTTCGCTAATGGTTTAGATCAGCCTTTGCTAATGGTTTTGATCAGCCTTCAGTAATGGTTTAGATCAGCCTTCACTATTGGTTTAGATCAGCTAATGGTTTAGATCAGCCTTCACTAATGGTTTAGATCAGCCTTCGCTAATGGTTTAGATCAGCCTTCAGTAATGGTTTAGATCAGCCTTTAGTAATGGTTTAGATCAGCCTTCACTTATGGTTTAGATCAGCTAATGATTTAGATCAGCTAATGGTTTAGATCAGCCTTTAGTAATGGTTTAGATCAGCCTTTAGAAATGGTTTAGATCAGCCTTTAGAAATGGTTTAGATCAGCCTTCAGAAATGGTTTAGATCAGCCTTCAGTAATGGTTTAGATCAGCTTTCACTAATGGTTTAGATCAGCCTTCGATAATGGTTTAGATCAGCCTTCGCTAATGGTTTTGATCAGCCTTCAGTAATGGTTTAGATCAGCCTTCACTATTGGTTTAGATCAGCTAATGGTTTAGATCAGCCTTCACTAATGGTTTAGATCAGCCTTCACTAATGGTTTAGATCAGCCTTCACTAATGGTTTAGATCAGCTAATGATTTAGATCAGCTAATGGTTTAGATCAGCCTTCACTAATGGTTTAGATCAGCTAATGATTTAGATCAGCTAATGGTTTAGATCAGCCTTTAGTAATGGTTTAGATCAGCCTTCGCTAATGGTTTAGATCAGCCTTCACTAATGGTTTAGATCAGCCTTCACTAATGGTTTAGATCAGCCTTCAGAAATGGTTTAGATCAGCCTTCGGTAATGGTTTAGATCAGCTTTCGCTAATGGTTTAGATCAGCCTTTGCTAATGGTTTTGATCAGCCTTCAGTAATGGTTTAGATCAGCCTTCACTATTGGTTTAGATCAGCTAATGGTTTAGATCAGCCTTCACTAATGGTTTAGATCAGCCTTCGCTAATGGTTTAGATCAGCCTTCAGTAATGGTTTAGATCAGCCTTTAGTAATGGTTTAGATCAGCCTTCACTTATGGTTTAGATCAGCTAATGATTTAGATCAGCTAATGGTTTAGATCAGCCTTTAGTAATGGTTTAGATCAGCCTTTAGAAATGGTTTAGATCAGCCTTTAGAAATGGTTTAGATCAGCCTTCAGAAATGGTTTAGATCAGCCTTCAGTAATGGTTTAGATCAGCTTTCGCTAATGGTTTAGATCAGCCTTCGATAATGGTTTAGATCAGCCTTCGCTAATGGTTTTGATCAGCCTTCAGTAATGGTTTAGATCAGCCTTCACTATTGGTTTAGATCAGCTAATGGTTTAGATCAGCCTTCACTAATGGTTTAGATCAGCCTTCGCTAATGGTTTAGATCAGCCTCCGCTAATGGTTTAGATCAGCCTCCGCTAATGGTTTAGATCAGCCTTCACTAATGGTTTAGATCAGCCTTTACTAATGGTTTAGATCAGCTTTCACTAATGGTTTAGATCAGCTAATGGTTTAGATCAGCCTTCACTAATGGTTTAGATCAGCCTTCGCTAATGGTTTAGATCAGCCTTCAGTAATGGTTTAGATCAGCCTTTAGTAATGGTTTAGATCAGCCTCCAGTAATGGTTTAGATCAGCCTTCAGTAATGGTTTAGATCAGCCTTCAGTAATGGTTTAGATCAGCCTTCGGTAATGGTTTAGATCAGCCTTTACTAATGGTTTAGATCAGCCTTCAGTAATGGTTTAGATCAGCCTTCGGTAATGGTTTAGATCAGCCTTCGGTAATGGTTTAGATGTTGTTATGCACTGGTTAAGGACATTAGGTCAATCATGAGAAAAACTGGACCTGACTATACAATAGGATAAGAACCCTACTAATTCCTAATTAACACCCTTTGTATGATTACTCAGAGAGAGGTTAGAGATTATGAAGTATTGTTGGTAAACTATTGTGGCTGTTTGTCTTTCTACACAGATCCGCTGCAGTCATATGTAGGCAATCAGGCACTATACCATTCTCTATAAGGCATACCCTATTACATACAATTTGCACTGCTCAAGTTATGCTCTAAACTGGGTGCATAAATAACGCAGAAAAATGAGCTTTATCGCACTTTCAATAGCGCTGCCATTACAAGTTACGGAAAAACCTTCTTTTATTGTGCGGTATAGTGCAATAAGCTCCATACCGCACAAAACCCAAGGCCTGATTCGACGTGCTCGTGAACACTTTCCCCTATAGACATCAATGGAGGGAAAGTGTTAGAAAAAAATAACACCTGCAATCGGGGAATGGCAATTGCCGTAATGCAACCCCATTGATGTCTATGGGCAAAATTATGTTACGTTAAAACCTAAAACACTAACATAAACCCCTAGTCTAAATAACCCTAATCCGCTGCTCTCCGATACTAAATAAAATGATTAACCCCTAAACCGCCGGCCTCCACATCACTACTAATAAAATAAACCTAATGACCCCTAAACTGCCGCCCCCCCATATCGCTACTACTATAATAAAACTATTAAACCCTAAACCACCACCCCCCCATATCGCTACTACTATAATAAAACTAATAACCCCTAAACCGCCGCCCCCCAAAATAGCTACTACTATAATAAACCTATTAACCCATAAACTGCCAGCCCCCCACATCGCAACCATTAACTCCTAAACCTAATACCCCCTAATTTTAAATTAATTTTACAATATAACTATCTTTAAATAAATAAAAACTAATCTGTGAAATACAAAAAAAACTAAGTTTAAACTATAAAGTAACCTAACCTACAGCTAGATTACGAGTTGTGCGTTATGAGTGAAAAAGCATCGTTATGGCTCTTTTTCACTAACGCTGGTATTACGAGTCTTGTAGGTATAGCTGTAGCGCACACCTTTTTTGGCCGTCATGCAACGTAAGTACCGCACTTTTTAAAAAGTTCTTTTTCAATGGGACTTCCACAGCGCCAGTATTATGAGTTTGCCTGTCCAGCCAAAAAGTGAGCGGTACAGCCTATAACTACAAGATCTGTACCACCTGAAAGTCAGTAGTTATGGGTTTTATGCTACAAAGCTGTACCATAAAACTCATAACTAAAGTGTTACAGAGTACACTAACACCCATAAACTACCTATTAACCCCTAAACCGAGGCCCTCCCGCATTGCAAACACTAAAATACATTTATTAACCCTTAATCTGCCACTCCGCACATCGCAGCCACTATAATAAACATATTAACCCCTAAACCGCCGCACTCTTGCATTGCAAACACTAGGTAAATATTATTAACCCCTAATCTGCTGCCCCCAAAGTCGTTACCACCTGCATACACTTATTAACCCCTAATCTGCTGTCCCTAACATCACTGCAACCTACATTACTGTTATTAACCCCTAATTTGCTGCCCCAAAATTGCCACCACCTACATACACTTATTAACCCCTAATCTGCTGTCCCTAACATCGCTGCAACCTACATTACTGTTATTAACCCCTAATCTTCTGCCCCAATGTTACCGCCACTATACTAAAGTTATTAACCCGTAAACCTAACCCTAACACCCACTAACTTTAACATAATTTCAAATAATTTCAAATAAAAATTACAATTAATACCTAAATTATTCCTATTTAAAACTAAATACAAACTTACCTGTAAAATAAAACCTAAGCTAGCTACAATATATCTAATAGTTACATTGTATCTAGCTTATGTTTTATTTTTATTTCACAGGCAACTTTGTATTTATTTTACCTAGGTAGACTAGTTAGTAAATAGTTATTAACTATTTAATAACTACCTAGTTAAAATAAATACAAATGTACCTGTAAAATAAAACCTAACCTGTCTTACAGTAAAACCTAACATTGCACTAAAATTAAATAAACTACATTAACCAAATACAATTAAAGGGACACTGTACCCAAAAAAAATTCTTTCGTGATTCAGATTAAGCATTAAATTTTAAGCAACTTTCTAATTTACTCCTATTATCAAATTTTCTTCATTCTCTTGGTATCTTTATTTGAAATGCAAGAATGTAAGTTTAGATGCCGGCCCATTTTTGGTGAACAACCTGGGTTGTCCTTGCTGATTGGTGGATAAATTCATCCACCAATATAAAAGTGCTGTCCAGAGTACTGAAACCAAAAAAAAGCTTAAATGCCTTCTTTTTCAAATAATGATAGCAAGAGAACGAAGAAAAATTGATAATAGGAGTAAATTAGAAAGCTGCTTAAAATTGCATGCTCTTTCTGAATTACAAAAGAAAAAATTTGGGTTCAGTGTCCCTTTAACTAAATTACAAAAAAATAAAAATAAACACTAAATTAAACAAAATAAAAAAGAAATTATAAAATATTTAAACTAATTACTCCTAATCTAATAGCCCTATCAAAATAAAAAAAGCCCCCCAAAATAATAAAACCCCTACCCTAAACTAAACTGCTAATAGCCCTTAAAAGGGCTTTTTGCGGGGCATTGCCCCAAAGTAATCAGCTCTTTTACCTGGCAAATAAAAATACAAACATCCCCCCCCCAACAGTAAAACCCACCACCCACACAATTAACCCCCTAAAAAACCTAAGCTAACCATTGCCCTGAAAAGGGCATTTGGATGGGCATTGCCCTTTAAAAGGACATTCAGCTCTTTTACATTGCCCAAACCCTAAGCTAAAAATAAAACCCACCCAATACTCCCTTAATAAAACCTAACACTAACCCCCAAAGATCCACTTACAGTTCGTAATACCAGCGCTATAGGGAGTGAAATACCGCCGAAAATGCTGCGGTCGTTAATTTCCCTATAGCGCTCAAAACTCGTAATCTGGCTCATATTATTTAAAAACAATAAAATTAACTAAAAATAAAACAAACTAACGGCTAGATTACGAGTTTTGCGTTAGAGGCTATGCAATGCTAACAAGCAGTTTTCTCTAACCGCTCACTTTCCTACAGCACAGGTATTACAGGTTTTTACAAACCCGTCGTTAAAAGGTAAGAAGTGAGCATAGAGCAAAATTGTGCTCCTTACCGCACTCCAATACCAGCGCTGCTTAAGATCAGCCATCGCTAATGATTTAAATCAGCCTTCGCTAATGGTTTAGATCAGCTAATGGTTTAGATCAGCCTTCGCTAATGGTTTAGATTAGCCTTCGCTAATGTTTTACATCAGCCTTCAGTAATGGTTTTGATCACCCTTCACTAATTGTTTAGATCAACCTTCGCTAATGGTTTAGATCAGCTAATGGTTTAGATCAGCCTTCGCTAATGGTTTAGATTAGCCTTCACTAATGGTTTAGATTAGCCTTCACTAATGGTTTAGATCAGCCTTCAGTAATGGTTTCGATCACCCTTCACTAATTGTTTAGATCAACCTTCGCTAATGGTTTAGATCAGCTAATGGTTTAGATCAGCTAATGGTTTAGATCAGCCTTTGCTAATGGTTTAGATCAACTAATGGTTTAGATCAGCCTTCGCCAATGGTTTAGATCAGCCTTCAGTAATGGTTTAGATCAACCTTCAGTAATGGTTTAGATCAGCCTTTGCCAATGGTTTAGATCAGCCTTTACTAATGGTTTAGATCAGCCAACGCTAATGGTTTAGATCAGCCAACACTAATGGTTTAGATCAGCCTTCAGTAATGGTTTAGATCAGCCTTCAGTAATGGTTTAGATCAGCCTTCACTAATGGTTTAGATCAGCCTTCACTAATGGTTTAGATCAGCCTTCACTAATGGTTTAGATCAGCTAATGATTTAGATCATTAATGGTTTAGATCAGCCTTCACTAATGGTTTAGATCAGCTAATGATTTAGATCAGCTAATGGTTTAGATCAGCCTTTAGTAATGGTTTAGATCAGCCTTCGCTAATGGTTTAGATCAGCCTTCACTAATGGTTTAGATCAGCCTTCACTAATGGTTTAGATCAGCCTTCAGAAATGGTTTAGATCAGCCTTCAGTAATGGTTTAGATCAGCTTTCGCTAATGGTTTAGATCAGCCTTTGCTAATGGTTTTGATCAGCCTTCAGTAATGGTTTAGATCAGCCTTCACTATTGGTTGAGATCAGCTAATGGTTTAGATCAGCCTTCACTAATGGTTTAGATCAGCCTTCGCTAATGGTTTAGATCAGCCTTCAGTAATGGTTTAGATCAGCCTTTAGTAATGGTTTAGATCAGCCTTCACTTATGGTTTAGATCAGCTAATGATTTAGATCAGCTAATGGTTTAGATCAGCCTTTAGTAATGGTTTAGATCAGCCTTTAGAAATGGTTTAGATCAGCCTTTAGAAATGGTTTAGATCAGCCTTCAGAAATGGTTTAGATCAGCCTTCAGTAATGGTTTAGATCAGCTTTCGCTAATGGTTTAGATCAGCCTTCGATAATGGTTTAGATCAGCCTTCGCTAATGGTTTTGATCAGCCTTCAGTAATGGTTTAGATCAGCCTTCACTATTGGTTTAGATCAGCTAATGGTTTAGATCAGCCTTCACTAATGGTTTAGATCAGCCTTCACTAATGGTTTAGATCAGCCTTCACTAATGGTTTAGATCAGCTAATGGTTTAGATCAGCTAATGGTTTAGATCAGCCTTCACTAATGGTTTAGATCAGCTAATGATTTAGATCAGCTAATGGTTTAGATCAGCCTTTAGTAATGGTTTAGATCAGCCTTCGCTAATGGTTTAGATCAGCCTTCACTAATGGTTTAGATCAGCCTTCACTAATGGTTTAGATCAGCCTTCAGAAATGGTTTAGATCAGCCTTCGGTAATGGTTTAGATCAGCTTTCGCTAATGGTTTAGATCAGCCTTTGCTAATGGTTTTGATCAGCCTTCAGTAATGGTTTAGATCAGCCTTCACTATTGGTTTAGATCAGCTAATGGTTTAGATCAGCCTTCACTAATGGTTTAGATCAGCCTTCGCTAATGGTTTAGATCAGCCTTCAGTAATGGTTTAGATCAGCCTTTAGTAATGGTTTAGATCAGCCTTCACTTATGGTTTAGATCAGCTAATGATTTAGATCAGCTAATGGTTTAGATCAGCCTTTAGTAATGGTTTAGATCAGCCTTTAGAAATGGTTTAGATCAGCCTTTAGAAATGGTTTAGATCAGCCTTCAGAAATGGTTTAGATCAGCCTTCAGTAATGGTTTAGATCAGCTTTCACTAATGGTTTAGATCAGCCTTCGATAATGGTTTAGATCAGCCTTCGCTAATGGTTTTGATCAGCCTTCAGTAATGGTTTAGATCAGCCTTCACTATTGGTTTAGATCAGCTAATGGTTTAGATCAGCCTTCACTAATGGTTTAGATCAGCCTTCGCTAATGGTTTAGATCAGCCTCCGCTAATGGTTTAGATCAGCCTCCGCTAATGGTTTAGATCAGCCTTCACTAATGGTTTAGATCAGCCTTTACTAATGGTTTAGATCAGCCTTCACTAATGGTTTAGATCAGCTAATGGTTTAGATCAGCCTTCACTAATGGTTTAGATCAGCCTTCGCTAATGGTTTAGATCAGCCTTCAGTAATGGTTTAGATCAGCCTTTAGTAATGGTTTAGATCAGCCTCCAGTAATGGTTTAGATCAGCCTTCAGTAATGGTTTAGATCAGCCTTCAGTAATGGTTTAGATCAGCCTTCGGTAATGGTTTAGATCAGCCTTTACTAATGGTTTAGATCAGCCTTCAGTAATGGTTTAGATCAGCCTTCGGTAATGGTTTAGATCAGCCTTCGGTAATGGTTTAGATGTTGTTATGCACTGGTTAAGGACATTAGGTCAATCATGAGAAAAACTGGACCTGACTATACAATAGGATAAGAACCCTACTAATTCCTAATTAACACCCTTTGTATGATTACTCAGAGAGAGGTTAGAGATTATGAAGTATTGTTGGTAAACTATTGTGGCTGTTTGTCTTTCTACACAGATCCGCTGCAGTCATATGTAGGCAATCAGGCACTATACCATTCTCTATAAGGCATACCCTATTACATACAATTTGCACTGCTCAAGTTATGCTCTAAACTGGGTGCATAAATAACGCAGAAAAATGAGCTTTATCGCACTTTCAATAGCGCTGCCATTACAAGTTACGGAAAAACCTTCTTTTATTGTGCGGTATAGTGCAATAAGCTCCATACCGCACAAAACCCAAGGCCTGATTCGACGTGCTCGTGAACACTTTCCCCTATAGACATCAATGGAGGGAAAGTGTTAGAAAAAAATAACACCTGCAATCGGGGAATGGCAATTGCCGTAATGCAACCCCATTGATGTCTATGGGCAAAATTATGTTACGTTAAAACCTAAAACACTAACATAAACCCCTAGTCTAAATAACCCTAATCCGCTGCTCTCCGATACTAAATAAAATGATTAACCCCTAAACCGCCGGCCTCCACATCACTACTAATAAAATAAACCTAATGACCCCTAAACTGCCGCCCCCCCCATATCGCTACTACTATAATAAAACTATTAAACCCTAAACCACCACCCCCCCCATATCGCTACTACTATAATAAAACTAATAACCCCTAAACCGCCGCCCCCCAAAATAGCTACTACTATAATAAACCTATTAACCCATAAACTGCCAGCCCCCCACATCGCAACCATTAACTCCTAAACCTAATACCCCCTAATTTTAAATTAATTTTACAATATAACTATCTTTAAATAAATAAAAACTAATCTGTGAAATACAAAAAAAACTAAGTTTAAACTATAAAGTAACCTAACCTACAGCTAGATTACGAGTTGTGCGTTATGAGTGAAAAAGCATCGTTATGGCTCTTTTTCACTAACGCTGGTATTACGAGTCTTGTAGGTATAGCTGTAGCGCACACCTTTTTTGGCCGTCATGCAACGTAAGTACCGCACTTTTTAAAAAGTTCTTTTTCAATGGGACTTCCACCGCGCCAGTATTATGAGTTTGCCTGTCCAGCCAAAAAGTGAGCGGTACAGCCTATAACTACAAGATCTGTACCACCTGAAAGTCAGTAGTTATGGGTTTTATGCTACAAAGCTGTACCATAAAACTCATAACTAAAGTGTTACAGAGTACACTAACACCCATAAACTACCTATTAACCCCTAAACCGAGGCCCTCCCGCATTGCAAACACTAAAATACATTTATTAACCCTTAATCTGCCACTCCGCACATCGCAGCCACTATAATAAACATATTAACCCCTAAACCGCCGCACTCTTGCATTGCAAACACTAGGTAAATATTATTAACCCCTAATCTGCTGCCCCCAAAGTCATTACCACCTGCATACACTTATTAACCCCTAATCTGCTGTCCCTAACATCACTGCAACCTACATTACTGTTATTAACCCCTAATTTGCTGCCCCAAAATTGCCACCACCTACATACACTTATTAACCCCTAATCTGCTGTCCCTAACATCGCTGCAACCTACATTACTGTTATTAACCCCTAATCTTCTGCCCCAATGTTACCGCCACTATACTAAAGTTATTAACCCGTAAACCTAACCCTAACACCCACTAACTTTAACATAATTTCAAATAATTTCAAATAAAAATTACAATTAATACCTAAATTATTCCTATTTAAAACTAAATACAAACTTACCTGTAAAATAAAACCTAAGCTAGCTACAATATATCTAATAGTTACATTGTATCTAGCTTATGTTTTATTTTTATTTCACAGGCAACTTTGTATTTATTTTACCTAGGTAGACTAGTTAGTAAATAGTTATTAACTATTTAATAACTACCTAGTTAAAATAAATACAAATGTACCTGTAAAATAAAACCTAACCTGTCTTACAGTAAAACCTAACATTGCACTAAAATTAAATAAACTACATTAACCAAATACAATTAAAGGGACACTGTACCCAAAAAAAATTATTTCGTGATTCAGATTAAGCATTAAATTTTAAGCAACTTTCTAATTTACTCCTATTATCAAATTTTCTTCATTCTCTTGGTATCTTTATTTGAAATGCAAGAATGTAAGTTTAGATGCCGGCCCATTTTTGGTGAACAACCTGGGTTGTCCTTGCTGATTGGTGGATAAATTCATCCACCAATATAAAAGTGCTGTCCAGAGTACTGAAACCAAAAAAAAGCTTAAATGCCTTCTTTTTCAAATAATGATAGCAAGAGAACGAAGAAAAATTGATAATAGGAGTAAATTAGAAAGCTGCTTAAAATTGCATGCTCTTTCTGAATTACAAAAGAAAAAATTTGGGTTCAGTGTCCCTTTAACTAAATTACAAAAAAATAAAAATAAACACTAAATTAAACAAAATAAAAAAGAAATTATAAAATATTTAAACTAATTACTCCTAATCTAATAGCCCTATCAAAATAAAAAAAGCCCCCCAAAATAATAAAACCCCTACCCTAAACTAAACTGCTAATAGCCCTTAAAAGGGCTTTTTGCGGGGCATTGCCCCAAAGTAATCAGCTCTTTTACCTGGCAAATAAAAATACAAACATCCCCCCCCCAACAGGAAAACCCACCACCCACACAAGTAACCCCCTAAAAAACCTAAGCTACCCATTGCCCTGAAAAGGGCATTTGGATGGGCATTGCCCTTTAAAAGGACATTCAGCTCTTTTACATTGCCCAAACCCTAAGCTAAAAATAAAACCCACCCAATACTCCCTTAATAAAACCTAACACTAACCCCCAAAGATCCACTTACAGTTCGTAATACCAGCGCTATAGGGAGTGAAATACCGCCGAAAATGCTGCGGTCGTTAATTTCCCTATAGCGCTCAAAACTCGTAATCTGGCTCATATTATTTAAAAACAATAAAATTAACTAAAAATAAAACAAACTAACGGCTAGATTACGAGTTTTGCGTTAGAGGCTATGCAATGCTAACAAGCAGTTTTCTCTCACCGCTCACTTTCCTACAGCACAGGTATTACAGGTTTTTACAAACCCGTCGTTAAAAGGTAAGAAGTGAGCATAGAGCAAAATTGTGCTCCTTACCGCACTCCAATACCAGCGCTGCTTAAGATCAGCCTTCGCTAATGATTTAAATCAGCCTTCGCTAATGGTTTAGATCAGCTAATGGTTTAGATCAGCCTTCGCTAATGGTTTAGATTAGCCTTCGCTAATGTTTTACATCAGCCTTCAGTAATGGTTTTGATCACCCTTCACTAATTGTTTAGATCAACCTTCGCTAATGGTTTAGATCAGCTAATGGTTTAGATCAGCCTTCGCTAATGGTTTAGATTAGCCTTCACTAATGGTTTAGATTAGCCTTCACTAATGGTTTAGATCAGCCTTCAGTAATGGTTTCGATCACCCTTCACTAATTGTTTAGATCAACCTTCGCTAATGGTTTAGATCAGCTAATGGTTTAGATCAGCTAATGGTTTAGATCAGCCTTTGCTAATGGTTTAGATCAACTAATGGTTTAGATCAGCCTTCGCCAATGGTTTAGATCAGCCTTCAGTAATGGTTTAGATCAACCTTCAGTAATGGTTTAGATCAGCCTTTGCCAATGGTTTAGATCAGCCTTTGCTAATGGTTTAGATCAGCCAACGCTAATGGTTTAGATCAGCCAACACTAATGGTTTAGATCAGCCTTCAGTAATGGTTTAGATCAGCCTTCAGTAATGGTTTAGATCAGCCTTCACTAATGGTTTAGATCAGCCTTCACTAATGGTTTAGATCAGCCTTCACTAATGGTTTAGATCAGCCTTCACTAATGGTTTAGATCAGCTAATGATTTAGATCATTAATGGTTTAGATCAGCCTTCACTAATGGTTTAGATCAGCTAATGATTTAGATCAGCTAATGGTTTAGATCAGCCTTTAGTAATGGTTTAGATCAGCCTTCGCTAATGGTTTAGATCAGCCTTCACTAATGGTTTAGATCAGCTTTCGCTAATGGTTTAGATCAGCCTTCAGAAATGGTTTAGATCAGCCTTCAGTAATGGTTTAGATCAGCTTTCGCTAATGGTTTAGATCAGCCTTTGCTAATGGTTTTGATCAGCCTTCAGTAATGGTTTAGATCAGCCTTCACTATTGGTTTAGATCAGCTAATGGTTTAGATCAGCCTTCACTAATGGTTTAGATCAGCCTTCGCTAATGGTTTAGATCAGCCTTCAGTAATGGTTTAGATCAGCCTTTAGTAATGGTTTAGATCAGCCTTCACTTATGGTTTAGATCAGCTAATGATTTAGATCAGCTAATGGTTTAGATCAGCCTTTAGTAATGGTTTAGATCAGCCTTTAGAAATGGTTTAGATCAGCCTTTAGAAATGGTTTAGATCAGCCTTCAGAAATGGTTTAGATCAGCCTTCAGTAATGGTTTAGATCAGCTTTCGCTAATGGTTTAGATCAGCCTTCGATAATGGTTTAGATCAGCCTTCGCTAATGGTTTTGATCAGCCTTCAGTAATGGTTTAGATCAGCCTTCACTATTGGTTTAGATCAGCTAATGGTTTAGATCAGCCTTCACTAATGGTTTAGATCAGCCTTCACTAATGGTTTAGATCAGCCTTCACTAATGGTTTAGATCAGCTAATGATTTAGATCAGCTAATGGTTTAGATCAGCCTTCACTAATGGTTTAGATCAGCTAATGATTTAGATCAGCTAATGGTTTAGATCAGCCTTTAGTAATGGTTTAGATCAGCCTTCGCTAATGGTTTAGATCAGCCTTCACTAATGGTTTAGATCAGCCTTCACTAATGGTTTAGATCAGCCTTCAGAAATGGTTTAGATCAGCCTTCGGTAATGGTTTAGATCAACTTTCGCTAATGGTTTAGATCAGCCTTTGCTAATGGTTTTGATCAGCCTTCAGTAATGGTTTAGATCAGCCTTCACTATTGGTTTAGATCAGCTAATGGTTTAGATCAGCCTTCACTAATGGTTTAGATCAGCCTTCGCTAATGGTTTAGATCAGCCTTCAGTAATGGTTTAGATCAGCCTTTAGTAATGGTTTAGATCAGCCTTCACTTATGGTTTAGATCAGCTAATGATTTAGATCAGCTAATGGTTTAGATCAGCCTTTAGTAATGGTTTAGATCAGCCTTTAGAAATGGTTTAGATCAGCCTTTAGAAATGGTTTAGATCAGCCTTCAGAAATGGTTTAGATCAGCCTTCAGTAATGGTTTAGATCAGCTTTCGCTAATGGTTTAGATCAGCCTTCGATAATGGTTTAGATCAGCCTTCGCTAATGGTTTTGATCAGCCTTCAGTAATGGTTTAGATCAGCCTTCACTATTGGTTTAGATCAGCTAATGGTTTAGATCAGCCTTCACTAATGGTTTAGATCAGCCTTCGCTAATGGTTTAGATCAGCCTCCGCTAATGGTTTAGATCAGCCTCCGCTAATGGTTTAGATCAGCCTTCACTAATGGTTTAGATCAGCCTTTACTAATGGTTTAGATCAGCCTTCACTAATGGTTTAGATCAGCTAATGGTTTAGATCAGCCTTCACTAATGGTTTAGATCAGCCTTCGCTAATGGTTTAGATCAGCCTTCAGTAATGGTTTAGATCAGCCTTTAGTAATGGTTTAGATCAGCCTTCAGTAATGGTTTAGATCAGCCTTCAGTAATGGTTTAGATCAGCCTTCAGTAATGGTTTAGATCAGCCTTCAGTAATGGTTTAGATCAGCCTTCGGTAATGGTTTAGATCAGCCTTTACTAATGGTTTAGATCAGCCTTCAGTAATGGTTTAGATCAGCCTTCGGTAATGGTTTAGATCAGCCTTCGGTAATGGTTTAGATGTTGTTATGCACTGGTTAAGGACATTAGGTCAATCATGAGAAAAACTGGACCTGACTATACAATAGGATAAGAACCCTACTAATTCCTAATTAACACCCTTTGTATGATTACTCAGAGAGAGGTTAGAGATTATGAAGTATTTTTGGTAAACTATTGTGGCTGTTTGTCTTTCTACACAGATCCGCTGCAGTCATATGTAGGCAATCAGGCACTATACCATTCTCTATAAGGCATACCCTATTACATACAATTTGCACTGCTCAAGTTATGCTCTAAACTGGGTGCATAAATAACGCAGAAAAATGAGCTTTATCGCACTTTCAATAGCACTGCCATTACAAGTTACGGAAAAACCTTCTTTTATTGTGCGGTATAGTGCAATAAGCTCCATACCGCACAAAACCCAAGGCCTGATTCGACGTGCTCGTGAACACTTTCCCCTATAGACATCAATGGAGGGAAAGTGTTAGAAAAAAATAACACCTGCAATCGGGGAATGGCAATTGCCGTAATGCAACCCCATTGATGTCTATGGGCAAAATTATGTTACGTTAAAACCTAAAACACTAACATAAACCCCTAGTCTAAATAACCCTAATCCGCTGCTCTCCGATACTAAATAAAATGATTAACCCCTAAACCGCCGGCCTCCACATCACTACTAATAAAATAAACCTAATGACCCCTAAACTGCCGCCCCCCCCATATCGCTACTACTATAATAAAACTATTAAACCCTAAACCACCACCCCCCCATATCGCTACTACTATAATAAAACTAATAACCCCTAAACCGCCGCCCCCCAAAATAGCTACTACTATAATAAACCTATTAACCCATAAACTGCCAGCCCCCCACATCGCAACCATTAACTCCTAAACCTAATACCCCCTAATTTTAAATTAATTTTACAATATAACTATCTTTAAATAAATAAAAACTAATCTGTGAAATACAAAAAAAACTAAGTTTAAACTATAAAGTAACCTAACCTACAGCTAGATTACGAGTTGTGCGTTATG
The DNA here is from genome assembly GCF_027579735.1 of Bombina bombina. Classification (NCBI taxonomy): domain Eukaryota; kingdom Metazoa; phylum Chordata; class Amphibia; order Anura; family Bombinatoridae; genus Bombina; species Bombina bombina. The sequence goes on along the minus strand of NC_069503.1, from coordinate 10,086,097 downwards.
AGTGAAAAAGCATCGTTATGGCTCTTTTTCACTAACGCTGGTATTACGAGTCTTGTAGGTATAGCTGTAGCGCACACCTTTTTTGGCCGTCATGCAACGTAAGTACCGCACTTTTTAAAAAGTTCTTTTTCAATGGGACTTCCACCGCGCCAGTATTATGAGTTTGCCTGTCCAGCCAAAAAGTGAGCGGTACAGCCTATAACTACAAGATCTGTACCACCTGAAAGTCAGTAGTTATGGGTTTTATGCTACAAAGCTGTACCATAAAACTCATAACTAAAGTGTTACAGAGTACACTAACACCCATAAACTACCTATTAACCCCTAAACCGAGGCCCTCCCGCATTGCAAACACTAAAATACATTTATTAACCCTTAATCTGCCACTCCGCACATCGCAGCCACTATAATAAACATATTAACCCCTAAACCGCCGCACTCTTGCATTGCAAACACTAGGTAAATATTATTAACCCCTAATCTGCTGCCCCCAAAGTCATTACCACCTGCATACACTTATTAACCCCTAATCTGCTGTCCCTAACATCACTGCAACCTACATTACTGTTATTAACCCCTAATTTGCTGCCCCAAAATTGCCACCACCTACATACACTTATTAACCCCTAATCTGCTGTCCCTAACATCGCTGCAACCTACATTACTGTTATTAACCCCTAATCTTCTGCCCCAATGTTACCGCCACTATACTAAAGTTATTAACCCGTAAACCTAACCCTAACACCCACTAACTTTAACATAATTTCAAATAATTTCAAATAAAAATTACAATTAATACCTAAATTATTCCTATTTAAAACTAAATACAAACTTACCTGTAAAATAAAACCTAAGCTAGCTACAATATATCTAATAGTTACATTGTATCTAGCTTATGTTTTATTTTTATTTCACAGGCAACTTTGTATTTATTTTACCTAGGTAGACTAGTTAGTAAATAGTTATTAACTATTTAATAACTACCTAGTTAAAATAAATACAAATGTACCTGTAAAATAAAACCTAACCTGTCTTACAGTAAAACCTAACATTGCACTAAAATTAAATAAACTACATTAACCAAATACAATTAAAGGGACACTGTACCCAAAAAAAATTCTTTCGTGATTCAGATTAAGCATTAAATTTTAAGCAACTTTCTAATTTACTCCTATTATCAAATTTTCTTCATTCTCTTGGTATCTTTATTTGAAATGCAAGAATGTAAGTTTAGATGCCGGCCCATTTTTGGTGAACAACCTGGGTTGTCCTTGCTGATTGGTGGATAAATTCATCCACCAATATAAAAGTGCTGTCCACAGTACTGAAACCAAAAAAAAGCTTAAATGCCTTCTTTTTCAAATAATGATAGCAAGAGAACGAAGAAAAATTGATAATAGGAGTAAATTAGAAAGCTGCTTAAAATTGCATGCTCTTTCTGAATTACAAAAGAAAAAAATTGGGTTCAGTGTCCCTTTAACTAAATTACAAAAAAATAAAAATAAACACTAAATTAAACAAAATAAAAAAGAAATTATAAAATATTTAAACTAATTACTCCTAATCTAATAGCCCTATCAAAATAAAAAAAGCCCCCCAAAATAATAAAACCCCTACCCTAAACTAAACTGCTAATAGCCCTTAAAAGGGCTTTTTGCGGGGCATTGCCCCAAAGTAATCAGCTCTTTTACCTGGCAAATAAAAATACAAACATCCCCCCCCCCAACAGTAAAACCCACCACCCACACAATTAACCCCCTAAAAAACCTAAGCTACCCATTGCCCTGAAAAGGGCATTTGGATGGGCATTGCCCTTTAAAAGGACATTCAGCTCTTTTACATTGCCCAAACCCTAAGCTAAAAATAAAACCCACCCAATACTCCCTTAATAAAACCTAACACTAACCCCCAAAGATCCACTTACAGTTCGTAATACCAGCGCTATAGGGAGTGAAATACCGCCGAAAATGCTGCGGTCGTTAATTTCCCTATAGCGCTCAAAACTCGTAATCTGGCTCATATTATTTAAAAACAATAAAATTAACTAAAAATAAAACAAACTAACGGCTAGATTACGAGTTTTGCGTTAGAGGCTATGCAATGCTAACAAGCAGTTTTCTCTCACCGCTCACTTTCCTACAGCACAGGTATTACAGGTTTTTACAAACCCGTCGTTAAAAGGTAAGAAGTGAGCATAGAGCAAAATTGTGCTCCTTACCGCACTCCAATACCAGCGCTGCTTAAGATCAGCCTTCACTAATGATTTAAATCAGCCTTCGCTAATGGTTTAGATCAGCTAATGGTTTAGATCAGCCTTCGCTAATGGTTTAGATTAGCCTTCGCTAATGTTTTACATCAGCCTTCAGTAATGGTTTTGATCACCCTTCACTAATTGTTTAGATCAACCTTCGCTAATGGTTTAGATCAGCTAATGGTTTAGATCAGCCTTCGCTAATGGTTTAGATTAGCCTTCACTAATGGTTTAGATTAGCCTTCACTAATGGTTTAGATCAGCCTTCAGTAATGGTTTCGATCACCCTTCACTAATTGTTTAGATCAACCTTCGCTAATGGTTTAGATCAGCTAATGGTTTAGATCAGCTAATGGTTTAGATCAGCCTTTGCTAATGGTTTAGATCAACTAATGGTTTAGATCAGCCTTCGCCAATGGTTTAGATCAGCCTTCAGTAATGGTTTAGATCAACCTTCAGTAATGGTTTAGATCAGCCTTTGCCAATGGTTTAGATCAGCCTTTGCTAATGGTTTAGATCAGCCAACGCTAATGGTTTAGATCAGCCAACACTAATGGTTTAGATCAGCCTTCAGTAATGGTTTAGATCAGCCTTCAGTAATGGTTTAGATCAGCCTTCACTAATGGTTTAGATCAGCCTTCACTAATGGTTTAGATCAGCCTTCACTAATGGTTTAGATCAGCCTTCACTAATGGTTTAGATCAGCTAATGATTTAGATCATTAATGGTTTAGATCAGCCTTCACTAATGGTTTAGATCAGCTAATGATTTAGATCAGCTAATGGTTTAGATCAGCCTTTAGTAATGGTTTAGATCAGCCTTCGCTAATGGTTTAGATCAGCCTTCACTAATGGTTTAGATCAGCCTTCACTAATGGTTTAGATCAGCCTTCAGAAATGGTTTAGATCAGCCTTCAGTAATGGTTTAGATCAGCTTTCGCTAATGGTTTAGATCAGCCTTTGCTAATGGTTTTGATCAGCCTTCAGTAATGGTTTAGATCAGCCTTCACTATTGGTTTAGATCAGCTAATGGTTTAGATCAGCCTTCACTAATGGTTTAGATCAGCCTTCGCTAATGGTTTAGATCAGCCTTCAGTAATGGTTTAGATCAGCCTTCAGTAATGGTTTAGATCAGCCTTTAGTAATGGTTTAGATCAGCCTTCACTTATGGTTTAGATCAGCTAATGATTTAGATCAGCTAATGGTTTAGATCAGCCTTTAGTAATGGTTTAGATCAGCCTTTAGAAATGGTTTAGATCAGCCTTTAGAAATGGTTTAGATCAGCCTTCAGAAATGGTTTAGATCAGCCTTCAGTAATGGTTTAGATCAGCTTTCGCTAATGGTTTAGATCAGCCTTCGATAATGGTTTAGATCAGCCTTCGCTAATGGTTTTGATCAGCCTTCAGTAATGGTTTAGATCAGCCTTCACTATTGGTTTAGATCAGCTAATGGTTTAGATCAGCCTTCACTAATGGTTTAGATCAGCCTTCACTAATGGTTTAGATCAGCCTTCACTAATGGTTTAGATCAGCTAATGATTTAGATCAGCTAATGGTTTAGATCAGCCTTCACTAATGGTTTAGATCAGCTAATGATTTAGATCAGCTAATGGTTTAGATCAGCCTTTAGTAATGGTTTAGATCAGCCTTCGCTAATGGTTTAGATCAGCCTTCACTAATGGTTTAGATCAGCCTTCACTAATGGTTTAGATCAGCCTTCAGAAATGGTTTAGATCAGCCTTCGGTAATGGTTTAGATCAGCTTTCGCTAATGGTTTAGATCAGCCTTTGCTAATGGTTTTGATCAGCCTTCAGTAATGGTTTAGATCAGCCTTCACTATTGGTTTAGATCAGCTAATGGTTTAGATCAGCCTTCACTAATGGTTTAGATCAGCCTTCGCTAATGGTTTAGATCAGCCTTCAGTAATGGTTTAGATCAGCCTTTAGTAATGGTTTAGATCAGCCTTCACTTATGGTTTAGATCAGCTAATGATTTAGATCAGCTAATGGTTTAGATCAGCCTTTAGTAATGGTTTAGATCAGCCTTTAGAAATGGTTTAGATCAGCCTTTAGAAATGGTTTAGATCAGCCTTCAGAAATGGTTTAGATCAGCCTTCAGTAATGGTTTAGATCAGCTTTCGCTAATGGTTTAGATCAGCCTTCGATAATGGTTTAGATCAGCCTTCGCTAATGGTTTTGATCAGCCTTCAGTAATGGTTTAGATCAGCCTTCACTATTGGTTTAGATCAGCTAATGGTTTAGATCAGCCTTCACTAATGGTTTAGATCAGCCTTCGCTAATGGTTTAGATCAGCCTCCGCTAATGGTTTAGATCAGCCTCCGCTAATGGTTTAGATCAGCCTTCACTAATGGTTTAGATCAGCCTTTACTAATGGTTTAGATCAGCCTTCACTAATGGTTTAGATCAGCTAATGGTTTAGATCAGCCTTCACTAATGGTTTAGATCAGCCTTCGCTAATGGTTTAGATCAGCCTTCAGTAATGGTTTAGATCAGCCTTTAGTAATGGTTTAGATCAGCCTTCAGTAATGGTTTAGATCAGCCTTCAGTAATGGTTTAGATCAGCCTTCAGTAATGGTTTAGATCAGCCTTCGGTAATGGTTTAGATCAGCCTTTACTAATGGTTTAGATCAGCCTTCAGTAATGGTTTAGATCAGCCTTCGGTAATGGTTTAGATCAGCCTTCGGTAATGGTTTAGATGTTGTTATGCACTGGTTAAGGACATTAGGTCAATCATGAGAAAAACTGGACCTGACTATACAATAGGATAAGAACCCTACTAATTCCTAATTAACACCCTTTGTATGATTACTCAGAGAGAGGTTAGAGATTATGAAGTATTTTTGGTAAACTATTGTGGCTGTTTGTCTTTCTACACAGATCCGCTGCAGTCATATGTAGGCAATCAGGCACTATACCATTCTCTATAAGGCATACCCTATTACATACAATTTGCACTGCTCAAGTTATGCTCTAAACTGGGTGCATAAATAACGCAGAAAAATGAGCTTTATCGCACTTTCAATAGCGCTGCCATTACAAGTTACGGAAAAACCTTCTTTTATTGTGCGGTATAGTGCAATAAGCTCCATACCGCACAAAACCCAAGGCCTGATTCGACGTGCTCGTGAACACTTTCCCCTATAGACATCAATGGAGGGAAAGTGTTAGAAAAAAATAACACCTGCAATCGGGGAATGGCAATTGCCGTAATGCAACCCCATTGATGTCTATGGGCAAAATTATGTTACGTTAAAACCTAAAACACTAACATAAACCCCTAGTCTAAATAACCCTAATCCGCTGCTCTCCGATACTAAATAAAATGATTAACCCCTAAACCGCCGGCCTCCACATCACTACTAATAAAATAAACCTAATGACCCCTAAACTGCCGCCCCCCCCATATCGCTACTACTATAATAAAACTATTAAACCCTAAACCACCACCCCCCCATATCGCTACTACTATAATAAAACTAATAACCCCTAAACCGCTGCCCCCCAAAATAGCTACTACTATAATAAACCTATTAACCCATAAACTGCCAGCCCCCCACATCGCAACCATTAACTCCTAAACCTAATACCCCCTAATTTTAAATTAATTTTACAATATAACTATCTTTAAATAAATAAAAACTAATCTGTGAAATACAAAAAAAACTAAGTTTAAACTATAAAGTAACCTAACCTACAGCTAGATTACGAGTTGTGCGTTATGAGTGAAAAAGCATCGTTATGGCTCTTTTTCACTAACGCTGGTATTACGAGTCTTGTAGGTATAGCTGTAGCGCACACCTTTTTTGGCCGTCATGCAACGTAAGTACCGCACTTTTTAAAAAGTTCTTTTTCAATGGGACTTCCACCGCGCCAGTATTATGAGTTTGCCTGTCCAGCCAAAAAGTGAGCGGTACAGCCTATAACTACAAGATCTGTACCACCTGAAAGTCAGTAGTTATGGGTTTTATGCTACAAAGCTGTACCATAAAACTCATAACTAAAGTGTTACAGAGTACACTAACACCCATAAACTACCTATTAACCCCTAAACCGAGGCCCTCCCGCATTGCAAACACTAAAATACATTTATTAACCCTTAATCTGCCACTCCGCACATCGCAGCCACTATAATAAACATATTAACCCCTAAACCGCCGCACTCTTGCATTGCAAACACTAGGTAAATATTATTAACCCCTAATCTGCTGCCCCCAAAGTCGTTACCACCTGCATACACTTATTAACCCCTAATCTGCTGTCCCTAACATCACTGCAACCTACATTACTGTTATTAACCCCTAATTTGCTGCCCCAAAATTGCCACCACCTACATACACTTATTAACCCCTAATCTGCTGTCCCTAACATCGCTGCAACCTACATTACTGTTATTAACCCCTAATCTTCTGCCCCAATGTTACCGCCACTATACTAAAGTTATTAACCCGTAAACCTAACCCTAACACCCACTAACTTTAACATAATTTCAAATAATTTCAAATAAAAATTACAATTAATACCTAAATTATTCCTATTTAAAACTAAATACAAACTTACCTGTAAAATAAAACCTAAGCTAGCTACAATATATCTAATAGTTACATTGTATCTAGCTTATGTTTTATTTTTATTTCACAGGCAACTTTGTATTTATTTTACCTAGGTAGACTAGTTAGTAAATAGTTATTAACTATTTAATAACTACCTAGTTAAAATAAATACAAATGTACCTGTAAAATAAAACCTAACCTGTCTTACAGTAAAACCTAACATTGCACTAAAATTAAATAAACTACATTAACCAAATACAATTAAAGGGACACTGTACCCAAAAAAAATTCTTTCGTGATTCAGATTAAGCATTAAATTTTAAGCAACTTTCTAATTTACTCCTATTATCAAATTTTCTTCATTCTCTTGGTATCTTTATTTGAAATGCAAGAATGTAAGTTTAGATGCCGGCCCATTTTTGGTGAACAACCTGGGTTGTCCTTGCTGATTGGTGGATAAATTCATCCACCAATATAAAAGTGCTGTCCAGAGTACTGAAACCAAAAAAAAGCTTAAATGCCTTCTTTTTCAAATAATGATAGCAAGAGAACGAAGAAAAATTGATAATAGGAGTAAATTAGAAAGCTGCTTAAAATTGCATGCTCTTTCTGAATTACAAAAGAAAAAATTTGGGTTCAGTGTCCCTTTAACTAAATTACAAAAAAATAAAAATAAACACTAAATTAAACAAAATAAAAAAGAAATTATAAAATATTTAAACTAATTACTCCTAATCTAATAGCCCTATCAAAATAAAAAAAGCCCCCCAAAATAATAAAACCCCTACCCTAAACTAAACTGCTAATAGCCCTTAAAAGGGCTTTTTGCGGGGCATTGCCCCAAAGTAATCAGCTCTTTTACCTGGCAAATAAAAATACAAACATCCCCCCCCCAACAGTAAAACCCACCACCCACACAATTAACCCCCTAAAAAACCTAAGCTACCCATTGCCCTGAAAAGGGCATTTGGATGGGCATTGCCCTTTAAAAGGACATTCAGCTCTTTTACATTGCCCAAACCCTAAGCTAAAAATAAAACCCACCCAATACTCCCTTAATAAAACCTAACACTAACCCCCAAAGATCCACTTACAGTTCGTAATACCAGCGCTATAGGGAGTGAAATACCGCCGAAAATGCTGCGGTCGTTAATTTCCCTATAGCGCTCAAAACTCGTAATCTGGCTCATATTATTTAAAAACAATAAAATTAACTAAAAATAAAACAAACTAACGGCTAGATTACGAGTTTTGCGTTAGAGGCTATGCAATGCTAACAAGCAGTTTTCTCTCACCGCTCACTTTCCTACAGCACAGGTATTACAGGTTTTTACAAACCCGTCGTTAAAAGGTAAGAAGTGAGCATAGAGCAAAATTGTGCTCCTTACCGCACTCCAATACCAGCGCTGCTTAAGTCAGCGGTGAGCTGGTCGTACGTGCTCGTGCACGATTTCCCCATAGGAATCAATGGGGAGAGCCGGCTGAGAAAAAGTCTAACCTGCAAAAAAGGTGTAGACATAAAGTTCGGGGGGTTGTTTGTATTTTTTTTTACAGGTAAAAGAGCTGATTACTTTGGGGCAATGCCCCGCAAAAGGCCCTTTTAAGGGCTATTGGTAGTTTAGTTTAGGCTAGGGTTTTTATTTTGGGGGGGCTTTTTTTATTTTTAGATTAGGTTTAATTAGTTTAAATATCTGTAATTTGTTTATTATTTTCTGTAATTTAGTGGGGGTTTTTTTTTGTACTTTAGCTAATTTAATTTAATTTAGGTAATTGTATTTAATTTAGGTAAGTTATTTAATTGTAGTGTAGTGTTATTGTAACTTAGGTTAGGTTTTATTTTACAGGTACTTTTGTATTTATTTTAGCTAGGTAGTTATTAAATAGTTAATAACTATTTAATAACTATTGTAAATAGTTAAAATAAATACAAACTTGCCTTTAAAATAAAAATAAAAACAAATACGGTTTGATCACAGTACAACTGCTGTGTTAACCAATAGAATAACAGAGGTGCGCCAAAATAACCAATCACATATGATAATGTTAATATAGAGATACCAATATCGATCTTAATATACTCTATATTATACCATAGAAAAAGTATATATATTTATCATATAATCATAATATTTTCCAACAATGATAAGAGGAAATAGATAGACTTAAAAACATAGATAAAGTCTCTCTCTAGTAGGTATTCAAACCAATATAGACAATGTAGATACAAAGTTCATCAATCCGATGATGAGCAGCTCTCTCCAAGTTGTATGCAAAGATAGAATATGTCCTGGAAGACAAAAAGAAAAAAGAGGCGCTCTTGGTGCAGCAAGTTCCAATTTGTATGACAACCAAAAGTTTGTGATCTAGATAATATACTCACAAACAAATATGCACATGCAGTGCAATAGTGGGCGGACCGAAACTTCAGAGCCGTTCGGCTGACTCCTCAATGGCGACTCTGCCAAGCGGTGCTGACAAGCCAGATAGTGAAAGCAGGGATCTGATTCACCGTGAAACCTCCGTGATAAGCTGAAGTGATCAGCTAAGATGGGAATCCACAGGCTGCTATGGATAATCACAAATTATGGATCCATGGGAATCCACAGGCTGCTATGGATAATCACAAATTCACCAGAGCAAGGAAGAGTGGTAAAAAGTTCTGTTTATTTAAAAACACTTAAAAGTTGCTTTGCAACGCGTTTCTCGGCTAACAATGCCGTTTCATTGTTTTTTCATTATTTATAAAAATAAACCCTAAGCTAGCTACAATGTAACTATTAGTTATATTGTAGCTAGCTTAGGGTTTATTGTATTGGTAAGTATTTAGTTTTAAATAGGAATAATGTAGTTAATTATAGTAATTTTATTTAGATTTATTTAAATTATATTTAAGTTTGGGGGTGTTAGGGTTAGATTTAGGTTTAGGGGTTAATACATTTAGTATAGTGGCGGCGACGTTGGGGGCGGCAGATTAGGGGTTAATAAATGTAGGTAGGTTGCGGTGATGTTAGGGACGGCAGATTAGGGGTTAATAATATTTAACTAATGTTTGCGAGGTGGGAGTGCGGCGGTTTAGGGGTTAATATGTTTATTATAGTGGCAGCAATGTTGGGGGCGGCAGATTCGGGGTTAATAAGTGTAGGTAGGTTGAGGCGACATTGGGGGTGGCAGATTAGGGGTTAATAAATATAATGTAGGTGTCGGCGATGTTGGGGGCAGCACATTAGGGTTCATAAATATAATGTAGGTGGCGGTGGGATCCGGAGCAGCAGATTAGGGGTTAAAAATGTAATTTTAGTGTTTGCGATGCAGGAGGGCCTTGGTTTAGGGGTTAATAGGTAGTTTATGTGTGTTAGTGCACTTTTTAGCACTTTAGTTATGAGTGTTATGTTATGGCGTTTGTGACAGACCCCTCTGTCAGTACTGGAAGGGTTAACTTTGTTCAGTTTTGAGAAACTATTTTCTGAAGGCAGGTTTCCTGGCATCAGCTATTGTTTACTGTAATTAAGTTTAGGTGATAAGCGTTCACCTTGTTTAAACACCTACAGAGTTCAGACTGCCTGGTGCCAAGAAGGACTCCATTGTTTCTTGTGTTTAAGTGTTTATTTGGTTAAGTAATGTAAATCTATTGTATCTTGGTAAAAGGGCGTTGTAGCGGGTCTCGATACCCCAGACTGGGTATAACCACTAAAGTCAGCTTCCTCCCACCAAACGCCAACCCATGAACCTCCACTGGATACCTGCCGCTATTCGAATAACGGCCGCTGCTAGTTGTTATAGCTACCCCCAAGAACATTAGCCAAGACTGAATGCTTGAGGGTCAAAAATGGTAACTGCTTTATTGCACAGAGAATTTCCAACAAAGGGGGAGTTACCACATAATCAATAGAAACAAATATTATACAATGGGACAAACATCAGACAATGGTTAGTTAAACAAGATTCTAATCACATCCTGACATACAAAAGGACAATTGATGACTCACAAAATAACAGAGACACTTTACACCTAGACTAGATATACAGACACATAACAGCAGGATGTCTCAGCATTAGATTGTCTGTGCTGTGTGTAATCTCCTGCTCTGTGTCTCACACCTAGACTAGATATACAGACACATAACAGCAGGAGGTTGCAATCAGATCAAATATTCTGAGTCTAAAGGGGGGGGGGGGGGTTGGAGCAGGCAATAGTGAATTGGGATGTCACATTATACTCCAACAAAACACAGGAATCCCAACTCTGTATCAGTTCCCTCCAGTCCTCATAGTCTCTGGGAATTCATGGGAACTGGGTAACCCTGAATCTAGGGCAAAAGTACTCCAAATGTACCCTGGGCACCCACCTCCCAAATCATAGAATCCCCTCAAGTTCTTGGGTCCATAGTCAGTGGGGAGGAGGCTGGCCTGCAGTCCTCTCCAAGTACAAAAGTAACGTAAGCTTCCGTTACATTCGTCTTCCCTCTATCTAATGTACTATACTCTTCCAATCCCCCATCTGGTCTCCTAGGGAGTGTCAACCCGCTGGGAGACCTGCATAAATACTGGGCATATAGCCCTCAATAAAAAACATTCTTCTGTTTTACCCTCAAGATGGAGCTTGGTCTTGTGTTTTGGGAGAATTAACTGGGTTTGTGTGTTGCTGATCCCGTATTCAGGGCATCTTTCATCTGGTATTAACCCTTGATATCCGGGTTATACCATAACAATTGGTGGCAAGCGACGGGATGGTCCTCATCGCCCAGAAGAGCAACTACACATCCGGACCTAATGGGAATACCATATGAAAGGCTGAAGAGAGCCACCCTTAAAGACCTGCTAGAACAACGGGGCCGACAAGCCAGTAACCTCAGGAATAGGGAGATTATTACAATACTGACCGAGATGGACGGAGTACCAGGGCCCGAAGGAACCAATGAGCCCAGCATATCAGACAGAACCCCCGAAGAAACAAGCTTTGACCGGGCGGTTAAAATAAGACTGGCACATTATCGCCCCAACCCGTCTGCCGAAATTATCGACCGGGTCATAGCAGCTGTGGAGGCCAACCTACTTCGCCAAAGCGGTGCTGCAGCAGCCCAAGTCACAGCAACCCCAGTGGAAAAGAGAAAAGTTAATTTTGCAGCTTTTAAAAACTTCCTGGAAACAGAAGGAGAGATTGATGGGTACCTTGCGGATTTTGAGAGGCAATGTGCCCTACACAAGGTACCCGCAGAGGACTGGGTCACGATATTATCCGGAAAATTATCCGGCCAGGCCAGCGAGGCTTTTCGGACCATTCCAGATGAGGAAGTCGGGGATTATAATGCTGTAAAAGAGGCTCTGCTCTCCAGGTATGCGAATACACCGGAGGCATACAGGAGACGGTTCAGAGACGCTGTTAAATTAGCTGGAGATTCCTATGTCGAGTGGGCATGTAAGGTGCACCGCACAGCAGCTCACTGGATGGCGGGGTGCCAAGCCGTATCCGGGGAAGAGGTGCTGCAGCTATTCCTGTTGGAACATTGTTTCGACAAGTTATCAGGAGTTAGAGAGTGGGTTCGGGACCGTAAACCCTCCACCCTGCATGAAGCTGCTCACCTGGCAGATAAGTATACAGATGCCCGCAAACTAGACACTGCTACCACTAAGATCCCTTCCAGAGTGGAGTACCGACCCACAGTCACCCCAGCAGCTACCAGTTACCAACCCCCGGTGCACCGCTCTACCACACGGCCTCCAGCCATGAACTATCCTCAGACAGCCCGGTTCAACTGACAGGACTACTCACAGCCTATTCGGTGCTTTGGATGTAAGCAACTAGGGCACAAAAGACCAGAGTGTCCCCTAAACACAGCGAACCAAGCACAGTCCTGGAGGAGACCCGTCGGCGGAAACCTACGTAACCCTCAGCCTGCTGCCCACTGCATAGAGGAGGAAGAATGCTGGGGCATCCTACATGAAGCAGACCCTGTGCAAGCTACCCACCGGGATAACCGGCAACAGCACCGGCAACTGCTTAAAGTGAATGGGAAGGAGGTCAGTGATCTATGGGATATTGGTGCTACCATGACCTTGCTCCAAAAGAACCATGACCTTGCTCCAAAAGAACTCAGAGAACAAGCACACCGGAGACACTGTGGCTGTGAGAGTAGCAGGGGCGCTGTGTTCCGCCTACCTTTTGCCCGGGTACATTTGGATTGGGGAGTGGGCTCTAGACATGTGAATGTGGGGGTCATGAAGGACTTACCAGCTGATGTTCTCCTTGGAAATGACTTGGCCCCCCTTGTTTCTGCCTACGCTCTCATGGGTCCTGCTGATGTTAACCCTGTGACTACCCGTGCCCAGACCCATGCCGCAGACCCACCTGCTGCTGAGCCCCAGGTAAAACTCTCTCCCCCGACTTGTACCCTAGATCAGGCCCCCTTAGGCTGGGATACCCCAGAGATGTATGGGAGGGAAACCCGGGAGGATCCGATCCTTCAGACGTATAGGGCTAGGGCAGATGCAGGGGAAGAGGGGGTAGATGGGGAACGTTATGAGTGGGTTGGGGATAGACTATATAGAATCCCTAAACCTTCCCAGAAAAATACTGCCCCTCCGCAGAATCGGCAGCTGGTGGTGGCTGCGAAATACCGGCAAGAGATTCTGCGGATTGGCTCATGACGTACCATTAGCTGGACATCTAGGGTCCCACCGCACAGCTCATAGGATCACCCAAAATTTCTTCTGGCCCAATTTTAACCGAGATGTGCGGGTATATTGTAGTACTTGTGACACCTGTCAATGGGTAGGTAAGCGGGGGGATCACCCAAAAGCTAGGCTTATGTCTATGCCTATCATTGGCGAACCCTTTTCCTGCATAGCCGTTGACATTGTAGGTCCACTGGCCAGAGCTAGTCCATCAGGTAATAAGTATATTCTCACCGTGGTGGACTATGCCACTCGTTACCCAGAGGCAGTAGCACTGTCTAATATAGAGGCAGAGACAGTAGCTGATGCCCTGGTTAAGGTTTTTACTAGTGTCGGGTTCCCTAAGGAGATTCTTTCCGATCAGGGGACCCAGTTCACTGCTGTGCTCACCCAGCAGCTGTGGAAGGTATGCGGCAATAAACCTTTTCTCAGTTTGCCTTATCACCCACAGACTAACGGTCTCTGCAAGCGCTTTAATGGCACCCTCAAGCAGATGCTGAGGACCTTTACTGACGCTTGCAGAGACTGGGAGCGATTCCTGCCCCGGGAATCTACTGGGTTCTCTCCCTTTGAGTTACTCTATGGGAGATGGGTCCGCGGACCCCTGGATCTCATTAGAGGACACTGGGAGGGAGAGACAGAGCAGGAGGGGACCCCCATAGTGCCATATGTCCTGGAACTCCGGGACCGCCTGGAAAAACTATCCCTGATGGTAAGGGAGACCCCTCTGTCAGTACTGGAAGGGTTAACTTTGTTACGTTTTGAGAAACTATTTTCTGAAGACAGGTTTTCCTGGCATCAGCTATTTTTTTACTGTAATTAAGTTTAGGTGATAAGTGTTCACCTTGTTTAATCACCTCCAGAGTTCAGACTGCCAGGTGCCAAGAAGGACTCCATTGTTTCATTAACCCTTGATATCTGGGTTATACCATAACAGCGTTGTACCATAAAACTCTTAACTACTGAATTTTAGATGCGTTAGGACTCTTGACAGGGTAGGGTGTACCGCTCACTTTTTGGCCTCCCAGGACAGACTCGTAATACCGGCGCTATGGAAGTCCCATAGAAAAAAGACTTTACAAAGTTTACGTAAGTCGTTTTGCGGTAAGGCCAAAGAAGTGTGTGGTGACCCTAAACCTGCAAGACTCGTAATAGCAGCGGGCGTAAAAAAGCAGTGTTAGGACCTCTTAACGCTGCTTTTTTACCTTAACGCACAACTCGTAATCTAGCTGTTAATTACAAATTAGAAAAATCCTTACACTGTGAAAAAAACACATTACATTACAAAAAATAAAAACTTTAAAATTACAAAAAATAATAAACAAAATGATCCAAAATAATAAAAATTACACATAATCTAATAGCCCTATAAAACAAAAAAGCCCCCCCTCCTCAATAAAAACACCCCTAACCTAACAATAAACTACCAATAGCCCTAAAAAGGCCTTTTAACATTGCCCTAAGTTAAACAGCTCTTTTACCTAAAAACTACAAAGACCCAACCTACCCCCCAAAATAAAAAAACCTAAGTCTAAAAAAAAAACTAAGCTACGCATTGCCCCTAAAGGGGCATTTGTATGGGCATTGTCCTTAAAAGGGTATTCAGCTCTTTTACTGCCTATCCATAATCTAAAAAAAAAAACTAACACTAACCCCTGAAAATCTACTTACAGTTCCTGAAGTCCGGACATTCACCTTTTCAAATCAGCCAATAGGATGAGAGCTACTGAAAGCCTATTGGCTGATTTGAAAAGCCAATAGGATTTCAAATCAGCGAATAGGATAAGAGCTACTGAAATCCTATTGGCTGAATTGAAAATGTCAGCCAATAGGAATGCGAGGTACCTCATTTTTAAACGGGAACCTTGCATTCAAGCTTTAGTGTACGGTGGTGATCGTATGAAGAGTATCCTCCACACTGGATGTCCGCGCAGCCGGCGATGATGCTTCACGCCTCCACAGCACCGTCCCACCGGGATGAAGATAGGAGATGCCCCCGCTATGGATGAAGATGTCGCAGCCTGGATGAAGATGGATGTCCAGACTTAAGGAACTGTGAGTAGATTTTCTGGGGTTAGTGTTAGATTTTTTTTTTTTTTTTTTTTAGATTAGGGCTTTGGGCACAAAAGACCTGAATGCACTTTTAAGGGTAGCTTAGGTTTTGGGGGTTGGTTGGGTGGAGTGTTTTACTTTTAGGGGGGACTTTAATTTTTTTAAGTAAAAGAGCTGTTTAGCTTAGGGCAATGCCCTACAAAAGGCCCTTTTTATGGCAATTGGTAGTTTATTGTTAGGTTAGGGGGTGTTTTTATTTTGGGGGGCTTTTTTGTTTTATAGGGGTATTGGATTAGGTGTAAATTTTTATTATTTTGGATAATTTCATTTATTATTTTTCATAATTTTAGAGGTTTTTTTTTTTTTGTAATGTAATTTTTCTTTCCTATGGCATGGAGAGTCCACAATTCATTCCAATTACTAGTGGGATATTCAACTCCTGGCCAGCTGGAGAAGGCAAAGAGCACCCCAGCAGAGCTGTTAAGTGTCACTTCCCTTACCCATAATCCCCAGTAATTCCCTTTGCCTCTATCATGGGAGGATGTGCGAAGAGGGTGTCTGAAGATATTTAATCCATTAATGGGTACTTTTCCCTGCAAACAAGGATTGGGGCTATGCTGTGTCCATGTAAATCTCTTTAGTAAGAATAATGGTGGCTTTTAGCAGTTAGAAGGTGGCAAGGTGGTCTTTGCTTTACTTTTAACAACTATGCTACCCCCTTTATAGAAAACCAGAGTTGGTTACTCTGCTCTTTCAAGGATCCCATGGATAAGAAGCTAGAGGCTTTCTTAAGAAAGATGTACATTCATCAGGGATTACAGTGGCAACCAGTTGCTAGTATTGCTACAGTGGCAGGGGCAGCATCTTATTGATGCAATGACTTGTCCGATCTGATTTCAGAAGAGACTTCTATAAAAGAGATCCAGATTAGGAGCAGGGCTCTTAAGCTGGCCAATACTTTTATCTGTGATGCCAACATGCAAGTGCTTAGACTGGGAGCCAAGATTTCTGGCTTCACTATTCTAGCTCGCAGAGCTCTGTGGTTAAACTTTTGGTTTGCTGATGTCACATCTAAGTCTAAACTTCTGTCTTTGCCCTATTAGTGTGATATCCCTTTAAGGGTTATCTCCTCCCATCTCATCATCCTCCCTTTATTAGGCAGCTCTGCCAAACAGACCTTGCCTGAAGATTGAAGCTTTACAGCTACGTTTACTTGCTAGTAATTCTTTCTCCCTCTCTGGTCATTCTACAGCGATTTCCTGAACTCACTAACTTCAGGTATCTTCGGATACTACTTACAGATACTTCAGTTCTCTTATCCGACTTGAAACCCCTATGCTACCGGATCTACTTTCTCCGTGTCCCGGAACTAAGTCACACACACACTGCTTACCGATCGCTGACGGCGGTCCCTTCTCAGGACTCCTCTCTCTCAGATTCTTATAACGGGTATCGTAATACTTATGAGTCACTGTGTTTGAACTAATATATGCTATTTACACCTCAGTATCTCTTAATTATGCACATATAACAAACGTTACTACCGGAACTACCTTGAATATTCATTTGTTATATGTGACTGTCTTTGAACACAAATTCAGATTGGGATAACAACCTCTGCCTAAAAGAAGCCTTAATAACAAGGTTAACTCTACATATTCTGCATTATTTTGAGAGATTGATTGTTTGGGAACTGTACATATTTTAGTGTGATTGTGTGTGTGTGCTTGAAGACAGGAAGTGATTTATATTGAACTCAGACTTGGTAACTCATTCACTACTGAGACTTTGTACTCCAATCTAATCTGGATAAGTTTACAGACTCCTTTCTGAACAATAACAATATTGCTCTCTAAGATTTCACATTAAAAGTCTCACTTTGTCTATTCAGGTAATTTAAACCTTGGTTACCTGCTTAGTACATAAAAGAGCAACACACCCCTTATTTACACTAAGGGAAAAATCTTAAATACAAAGCCCTTTACAAATTAAGTCATAACAATTAGGGTAAAACTTTGTTTGGTACTGGTCTGGCTGAGATCATTTCCGAAATTACAGGTGGAAATGGATCTTTCCTACCTCCAGGATAGGAAGAACAGACCTAATGGTTGCCAGAATTCAAATTTTAGTTCCTTTCATAACTTTAAGGGACAGAAGTCTGCCACCTCCTCTTCCAAGCCGGAACAATCCAAGCCTTCATGGAGATCCAGTCAGCCTTGGAATAAAGGGAAGCAACCCAAGAAGCCTTCCCTTCATGCTGATTTGGAATCAGTGGATCACCCCCAATGCAGTCTTGGATCAAGTGGGGGCAGGCTTTCTTTGTTTCGACAAGCTTGAATACGCGATGTCCCTGATCTTTGGGCAGTGGACGTAGTATCCCAGGGTTACAGAATAGGATTTAAAACTCTTCCTCCCCGGGCAGATTTATCCTATCAAAGGTTATCTGCAAACCAGGTAAAGAGAGAGGCCTTCTTAAACTGCGTAAAGGAGCTATCTTCCATGGGGCTGATTGCTCCAGTTTCTATAGAGAAACAAGGTCAAGGATTTTATTAAAATCTTTTTGTGGTGCCCAAAAAGGAAGGAACTTTCCGTCCCATTTTAGACCTAAAGTGTCTCAACAAATTCCTCAAGGTTCCGTCCTTCAAAATGGAAACCGTTCGTTCCATTCCTACCTTGGTCCAAGAGGGTCAGTTCATGACGACCATAGACCTGAAGGATGTGCATCTTCATGTTGCCATTAATAGGGATCATTACCAGTTTCTGAGGTTTGCCTTTCTGGACAAACATTTCCAGTTTGTTGCCCTTCCTCTTGGTCTTGCTACGGCTCTCAGAATTTTCACAAAGATTCTGGGTGCTCTTTTGGCAGTGGTCAGATCTCAGGGAATAGCAGTGGCTCCTTACGTGGATGACATCTTGGTTTAAGCCTCATCTTTTCAACTAGAAAGATCTCATACAGAGATGTTGTTGTCTATTCTACGTTTCCACAGGATTCTCTATCCATTACATTTTTTCTGATGGAGGTCAGAAAATCCAAACTTCTTTCTTCTTGCCTTTCTCTCCAGTCTTCTGTTCGTCCATCAGTAGCTCAATGCTTGAAGTTGATTGGTCTGATGGTGGCTTCCATGGACATCATTCCTTTTGCTCAGTACCATCTGAGACCTCTGCAGTTGTGCAGCTCTGTCAATGGAATGGACACACTCAGATCTCTCGCAAAGGATACATCTGAATCCCCTAATAAGAGACTCTTTGTCGTGGTGGATTTTGCAGGACCATCTGTTTTGGGGAACATACGTCCTGAGACCTTCCTGGGTGATTGTGACCACAGATGCCAGTCTGTTAGGCTGGGAAGCAGTTTGGGGCTCCTTAAAAACTCAAGGCGATTGAACTCAGGAAGAGTCTTCGCTTCCCATAAACATCTTAGAGTTGAGAGCTGTCTTGACAGCTAGGCCTCAACTAGCCTTGGTCCGGTTTATCAGATTCCAATTGGACAACATCACCTCGGTGGCTTACATCAACCACTAGGTAGGAACTTAGAGTTCGTTGGCAATGAAGGAGGTGACATGCATTCTACAGTGGGCGGAAGCTCATGATTATCTCCTATCTTCCATCCACATTCCAAGGGTGGACAAATAGGAAGCAGATTTTCTGAGCAGACAGACCTTTCATCGTGGGGAGTGGGCTCTCCTTCCGGAGGTATTCTCAAAGATAACCCTCAGGTTGGGGGTTCTGGAGATGGATCTGATGGCGTCACATCAAAACACCAAGCTACCAAAGTAAGGCTCAAGATCAAGGGATCCTCAGAATGCTCTGATAGACGCTCTGGCAGTTCCTTGGAACTTTGGTCTGGTATACCTGTTTCCTCCATTTGTTCTCCTTCCACAAGTTATTGCTCGTATCAGACAAGATAGAGCGTCTGTGATTCTAATAGCTCCTGCATGGCCTGGCAGGATCTAGTTAGCAGATCTGGTGAAGATGTCATCTCTTCCCCCTTGGAGGTTACCTCTTAGGAATGACCTTCTACTTCAGGGTCCATTCCTACATCCAAACCTAGATTCTCTCAGGTTGACTGCTTGGAGATTGAAAACCTAATTTTAATTAGGCGAGGCTTCTCTGAGAAGGTCGTTGACACTATGCTTCAGGCGCGTAAGCCTGTTACTCGTAGGATTTACCATAAGGTATGGCGCAAATACCTTCATTGGTGTGAATTGAAGGTTTTCTCTTAGAGCAGGGTAAGAGTTCCCCAAATTTTGTCTTTTCTTCAGGAGGGCCTGTAGATGGGGTTGTCAGTACTCTGAAGGGTCAGATTTCTGCACTGTGTATACTTTTACACAAACGTCTAGCAGATCTGCCAGATGTTCAATCTTTTGTTCAGGCCTTGGTCAGAATCAGGCCTGTGTTTAAACCTGTTGCTCCACCTTGGAGCCTTAATCTAGTTCTAAGAGTTTTGCAGCAAACTCCTTTTGAGCCTCTGCATGCAGTTGATATTAAGTTATCTTGGAAAGTTTTGTTTCTCCTTGCTATTTCTTCTGCTCAAAGAGTTTCTGAGCTTTCGGCTCTGCAGTGTGATTCTCCTTATCTTATAGTTCATGCGGATAAGGCGGTTCTTCGCAATAAGCAGGGATTCCTTCCAAAGGTAGTGTCGGATCGCAATATTAATTCAGAAATTGTTGTTCCTCCTTTTTGTCCCAATCCTTCTTCCCAGAAGGAACGTCTTTTGCATAACCTGGATGTTGTGAGTGCTCTAAAATTTAACCTTCAAGCAACTAAAGATTTTCCGCAATCGTCTGCCCTGTTCGTATTTTTCTCTGGTAAGCGTAGGGGTCAGAAGGCCACTTCTACTACTCTTTCTCTCTGGTTGAGAAGTGTTATCCGGTTAGCTTATGAGATAGATGGACAACAGCCTACTGAGAGAACTATGGCTCATTCCACTAGGGCTGTCTCTTCTTCCTGTTCTTTCAACAATGAAGTTTCTGTGGAGCAAATTTGCAAGGCGGCTACATGGTCCTCTTTGGTCCTCATAC
This sequence comes from Bombina bombina, assembly GCF_027579735.1. Taxonomy (NCBI): domain Eukaryota; kingdom Metazoa; phylum Chordata; class Amphibia; order Anura; family Bombinatoridae; genus Bombina; species Bombina bombina. Next base: position 10,065,533 of record NC_069503.1, on the reverse strand, counting down.
TTTATCCAAATTCTATAAATGTTATACTTTTGCCTCGGCAAAGGCTTCCTTTGGGAGCAAGGTACTTTAAGCAGTGGTGCCTTCTGTTTAGGTCCGCCTGTCTTGTTCTTCCTCCTTTTTCATTCTGTGTCCTCTAGCTTGGGTATTGGTTCCCACTAGTAATTGGAATAATTTGTGGACTCTCCATGCCATTGGAAAGAAAACAAAATTTATGCTTACCTGATAAATTTTATTTATTTCCGGTCATGGAGAGTTCACGACTCACATTTCTATTTATTTAAGACTGCTAAAAATGTTGGTATAAACCTCAGTCACCTCTTTACCTTTGTGTTATCATCTTTTTTCATTTTCCTTTGGCCAAATGACTGGGGATTATGGGTAAGGGAAGTGACACTTAACTTCTCTGCTGGGGTGCTCTTGGCCTCCTCCTGCTGGTCAGGAGTTGAATATCCCACTAGTGATTGGAAGGAATCGGGGACTCTCCATGCCCTGAAAGAAATACATTTATCAGGTAAGCATACTTTTTTTTTTTCCGTAGTGTAAGGATTTTTTTCATTTGTAATTTATTTATTTTAAATTTTTCGTTAATTTTATTGTTTTATAATAGTAAGGTAAGGTTATTTTATAGTTTTTCACAGGTAAGTGTTTATTTAAAGATAGTTATATTGTAAATGTAATTTAAAATTAAGGGGGTATTAGGTTTAAGGGTTAATAGTTTAATTTAGTGTGTTGAGATGGGGCAGCAGTTTAGGGGTTAATAAGTTTAGTTTTGTCATTACGATGTGGGGGCCCGGCGGTTTAGGGGTTAATAGGTTTATTATAGTAGTTGCGATGTAAGGGGCCCGTGGCTTAGGGGGTTTAGAAGTTAATAGGTTTATTATAGCAGTAGCGATGTGGGGGGCCGGCAGTTTAAGGGTTAATAGGCTTATTTAGTTTTGGCTTTGGGGTTAAAAAGGTTAATATAGTATTTGTGATGCGGGAGGATGGCGGTTTAGGGGTTAATAGGTAGTTTATGGGTGTTAGTGTACTTTGTAACATTTTAGTTATGAGTTTTGTGAAACATTTTTGTTTCGCAAAATCCATAACTGCTGGTCTCAGATTGCGGAATGGATTACGGAGGTATAGGCTAAATCACAAGCGTTTTAGCCGGAGCACACAACCTCTAATACGCCTCTATGAAAATTGTTGCGTTACAGGCTAAAACGCTTGCGGTATAGCTTTACCACAGCAACTTGTAATACGGGAGACCTGCCATTCCACACGCAATGGCCAATTTTTCAGCGTTATAGCTGTACCGCACAACTTTTTCCCTTCAGGAGGGCCTGTCAACTAATACTTTGAGATTACTAAAAGCTTGCGATAGTCTTCCCAATTTAAGCCATAGAACGTGAGCATCTAACTACTTAAAGTGAAGGTAAACTTTGGTGTTTTTTTTAAAATACTATTAAAAACAAGGGCACTTTCATTCATCAAAGTTTACAAAGCAGCCGTTTTGATTAAAAACTTACCTCTCTTCTTTGCACAGCCAGAACAGCTTCCCCCACTCGGAGATCCTCTCTTCACACGTCATCAATTACTAATCCGGCTTCCTCCAATCATGGCTTTCCCCCAGGGTAGTCATTGCCTGAGGCCATGCGTGATTGGAGAAAGCCGGATTAGTCATTGCTGACGTGTGAAGAGAGGATCTCCGGGTGGGGGAAGCTGCTCTGGCTGTGAAAAAAACAAAGGTAAGTTTTTACTAAAAACGGCTGCCTTTTAAACTTTGATGAATAAAAGTGCCCCTGTTTTTAATAGTATTTAGAAAAAACGGCTTTCATTCACTTTAAGTCGTTAGATGCTCACGTTCTATGGCTTAAATTGGGAAGACTATCACAAGCGGATTTTAGATAAACTCATCTTTGAGTGACTTTGCCTGCACTATACATGACAATCTGCTTGCTGCTCACTTACTTGCCTGCACTATACATGACGATCTGCTTGCTGCTTACTTATTTGCCTGCACTATACATGACAATCTGCTTGCTGCTCACTTATTTGTCTGCACTATACATGACGATCTACTTGCTGCTTACTTATTTGCCTGCACTATACATGACGATCTACTTGCTGCTTACTTATTTGCCTGCACTATACATGACGATCTGCTTGCTGCTTACTTATTTGCCTGCACTATACATGACGATCTGCTTGCTGCTTACTTATTTGCCTGCACTATACATGACAATCTGCTTGCTGCTTACTTATTTGCCTGCACTATACATGACGATCTGCTTGCTGCTTACTTATTTGCCTGCACTATACATGACGATCTGCTTGCTGCTTACTTATTTGCCTGCACTATACATGACGATCTGCTTGCTGCTTACTTATTTGCCTGCACTATACATGACGATCTGCTTGCTGCTTACTTATTTGCCTGCACTATACATGACGATCTGCTTGCTGCTTACTTATTTGCCTGCACTATACATGACGATCTGCTTGCTGCTTACTTATTTGACTGCACTATACATGACGATCTGCTTGCTGCTTACTTATTTGCCTGCACTATACATGACGATCTGCTTGCTGCTTACTTATTTGCCTGCACTATACATGACGATCTGCTTGCTGCTTACTTATTTGCCTGCACTATACATGACGATCTACTTACTGCTTACTTATTTGCCTGCACTATACATGACGATCTACTTGCTGCTTACTTATTTGCCTGCACTATACATGACGATCTGCTTGCTGCTTACTTATTTGCCTGCACTATACATGACGATCTGCTTGCTGCTTACTTATTTGCCTGCACTATACATGACGATCTGCTTGCTGCTTACTTATTTGCCTGCACTATACATGACGATCTGCTTGCTGCTTACTTATTTGCCTGCACTATACATGACGATCTGCTTGCTGCTTACTTATTTGCCTGCACTATACATGACGATCTGCTTGCTGCTTACTTACTTGCCTGCACTATACATGACGATCTGCTTGCTGCTTACTTACTTGCCTGCACTATACATGACGATCTGCTTGCTGCTTACTTATTTGCCTGCACTATACATGACGATCTGCTTGCTGCTTACTTATTTGCCTGCACTATACATGACGATCTGCTTGCTGCTTACTTATTTGCCTGCACTATACATGACGATCTACTTGCTGCTTACTTATTTGCCTGCACTATACATGACGATCTGCTTGCTGCTTACTTATTTGCCTGCACTATACATGACAATCTGCTTGCTGCTTACTTATTTGCCTGCACTATACATGACGATCTGCTTGCTGCTTACTTATTTGCCTGCACTATACATGACGATCTGCTTGCTGCTTACTTATTTGCCTGCACTATACATGACGATCTGCTTGCTGCTTACTTATTTGCCTGCACTATACATGACAATCTGCTTGCTGCTTACTTACTTGCCTGCACTATACATGACGATCTGCTTGCTGCTTACTTATTTGCCTGCACTATACATGACGATCTGCTTGCTGCTTACTTACTTGCCTGCACTATACATGACGATCTGCTTGCTGCTTACTTATTTGCCTGCACTATACATGACGATCTGCTTGCTGCTTACTTATTTGCCTGCACTATACATGACGATCTGCTTGCTGCTTACTTATTTGCCTGCACTATACATGACGATCTGCTTGCTGCTTACTTATTTGCCTGCACTATACATGACGATCTACTTGCTGCTTACTTATTTGCCTGCACTATACATGACGATCTGCTTGCTGCTTACTTATTTGCCTGCACTATACATGACAATCTGCTTGCTGCTTACTTATTTGCCTGCACTATACATGACGATCTACTTGCTGCTTACTTATTTGCCTGCACTATACATGACGATCTGCTTGCTGCTTACTTATTTGCCTGCACTATACATGACGATCTGCTTGCTGCTTACTTATTTGCCTGCACTATACATGACGATCTGCTTGCTGCTTACTTATTTGCCTGCACTATACATGACGATCTGCTTGCTGCTTACTTATTTGCCTGCACTATACATGACGATCTGCTTGCTGCTTACTTATTTGCCTGCACTATACATGACGATCTGCTTGCTGCTTACTTACTTGCCTGCACTATACATGACAATCTGCTTGCTGCTTACTTATTTGCCTGCACTATACATGACAATCTACTTGCTGCTTACTTATTTGCCTGCACTATACATGACGATCTGCTTGCTGCTTACTTATTTGCCTGCACTATACATGACGATCTACTTGCTGCTTACTTATTTGCCTGCACTATACATGACGATCTGCTTGCTGCTTACTTATTTGCCTGCACTATACATGACGATCTACTTGCTGCTTACTTATTTGCCTGCACTATACATGACGATCTGCTTGCTGCTTACTTATTTGCCTGCACTATACATGACGATCTGCTTGCTGCTTACTTATTTGACGGCACTATACATGACGATCTGCTTGCTACTTACTTATTTGCCTGCACTATACATGACGATCTGCTTGCTGCTTACTTATTTGCCTGCACTATACATGACGATCTGCTTGCTGCTTACTTATTTGCCTGCACTATACATGACAATCTGCTTGCTGCTTACTTATTTGCCTGCACTATACATGACGATCTGCTTGCTGCTTACTTATTTGCCTGCACTATACATGACGATCTACTTGCTGCTTACTTATTTGCCTGCACTATACATGACGATCTGCTTGCTGCTTACTTATTTGCCTGCACTATACATGACGATCTGCTTGCTGCTTACTTATTTGCCTGCACTATACATGACGATCTGCTTGCTGCTTACTTATTTGCCTGCACTATACATGACGATCTGCTTGCTGCTTACTTATTTGCCTGCACTATACATGACAATCTGCTTGCTGCTTACTTATTTGTCTGCACTATACATGACGATCTGCTTGCTGCTAACTTATTTGCCTGCACTATACATGACAATCTGCTTTCTGCTTACTTATTTGTCTGCACTATACATGACGATCTGCTTGCTGCTTACTTATTTGCCTGCACTATACATGACGATCTGCTTGCTGCTTACTTATTTGCCTGCACTATACATGATTGTCTGCTTGCTGCTTACTTATTTGCCTGTCACTTCATTTCATTTGCTTGCTTGGTCTATTGCATCTGCATTTACAGGATATCATCTGCGACTTGACTTTATTATTGTTTACTTTACATCTCATATAAGTGTGACAACAAGCACTGTGATTATACTGAACTTTATTTTACATTCAACTCTGTTGCTACTATGGTGCACTATTCAGGTCATTCATAGCCAGCTTAGTCTCTCTTAGAATTGTGAGGGGCCCATGTCCTGTCTTGTGTGTGTCTGTGTCGTACTATGTGTGTTTTTGTGTATTTATTTATTTATGATCTGATAAATATAAAAACATTTTTTATCTTGCATATTTAATCCTTGTGTTTCGGTGATTTATTTAGGGAGGGTGCTATTCTCCTGGTCTTTTTGATACACCTTATGCCTGTTCATTCACTTTTCTATTTACTTTGTTTGTATATAAATTTACCAGGTTGCACCTCCCGCATTAGGATTAAGCTTTATTTATACTTGATATTATTATTAGTATTATTTTTATAGTTGAGCTTATTGGTCACTTTCTTTTCTATGACTACAATAGACCTGAAAGATGCGTACCGTCACCGATCCACAGAGATCACTACCGTTTCTTGCGTTTTTTCTTCCTAGACAAGCACTACCAGTTTGTTGTGCTTCCAACTGGGGCTGGCTATGGCACCCCGAGGTTTCACCAAGTTGCTAGAAGCAACAGTCCGCCTGCAGGGTATTGCAGTAGCTCCTTACCGGGAGGACATTCTGGTTCAGGCTCCATCTTTGCCAGTGTCTCAGGACCCCACGGAGAGGTTACTCTTGTGTCTTCGGGACATACGGTTTGAAGGTCAATCTGGAAAAGAGCTCCTTCGTCCCAGCTATGAGGGTACACTTTCTGGGAACAATCATAGACCTCACAGATAAGCGCAGAGAGAAGCTTCAGATGGTATGTTGCCTACTTCAATCCAATGCTTTACCTTTGGTAGTACAATGTATTGAAGTGGTAGGTCTTATGGTTGCTGCTATACCGTTTGCTCACTTTCATCTGAAATCACTACAGTTGTGTATGCTCAGACAATGGAATTGAGTCTATTCAGATCTGATGCAGGTCATCTGTCTGGATGTCCAGAGGAGAGAAAGTCTCACTTGGTGGCAGTCTCCAACTCCAGTTCTGTCAGGGTTTTTCCCCTGCTTTGTTTGCCATGTGCCGATGGCAGCCATTTTACTCACCTCTCTTGCTGACTCTGGTGCATACTGTGTGATGCTGCTCATTTCCTGCACTTCCTTTTATGGCCAGACTGACTGGTGTACATAATCCGTGTGAGACAGAATGCAGTCTCAGAATTGTGATGTCATCACTTATTATTTAAAGGGACTCTGTTCAGTATGTTTTGCCCTTGCATTGTCTCATACCTGTTTGTGAGAGCTCCTGTGTATTACCTGGCTATCTGACTTCCCTTCTGGTTCTGGATCCCTGGCTTGTTCCTGACCCTGCTGTTCTTCTCCTTCCTGATTCCGGCTCGTCTGACTACTCGCTTTGGCTCCTGACTCGGCTCGTATGACTACCAGTTCTGGTTTTGATTCCTGGCTTGTTATTTGACTTGTGGACCTTTTATTATTTTTTGCTATTAATAAAGGTGTAATTATTTTTGCACTTCTCATCTTAGTCTCATTCTTGGTACCCTGACATTACGCAAGGGCCATGAATCCTGATGGTGCTAATAATCCACCTTTACCTGCCATTATTTCCAGGATGGATGAACAGGATCACCGCTTGGATCAATTTGCACTAGCCCTGCAAACCCTGCTGACTCGCACTGCACATTTGGACCAAAGTGTCCCGCAAGTTATGGCTGCTCTTGTTTCCGCTGCTGCACCTAGTCCTACCAGGAGCATGTCCGGTTCTGCACCTCTACCTCAGTGATATGGAGGTGATCCTAATCAGTGCAGAGGGTTTTTGAACCAGGTGGCATTTACTTTGAGATGTTACCTCAGGCGTTTCCCTCTGACAGAGCTAAAGTGAGATTTCTCATCGTGTTACTCTCTGACACAGCTCTTGCCTGGGCTAATCCCTTGTGGGAGACTAATAAACCTGTGATTTCAAATTACCCTGAATTTGTGGCCTCCTTTCGAAAGACATATGATGTCCCAGCTCGCTCCTCCTCTGCCGCTAAATGACTCATGTCCATTCAGCAAGGTACAAGATCTGTTGCTCAGTATGCCATTGAGTTCCGTACGCTTGCCGCAGAGGTAGGTTGGAACAATGAAGCCCTTGTTGCCACCTTTTTTCATGAGCTCTCTGATGCGATTAAAGGCGAAGTTGCTGCCAGAGATTTACCAGAAGATCTCGAGGCATTGGTGTCTTTTCTGATCCTAATTGACATCAGACTAAGTGAGAGGCCCTCTTTCAAGGAGCACTTGCGGAAGCCTCCTGTTCCGTTGTCTCCTACGTGTTCGTTCCCACCCATGCCTCCTGGCCCCGAGTCACCAGGTACTGCTTAGCCGATGCAGTTGGGATTCACGCGTCTCTCCACAGCGGAGAGGGCCTTTAGGAGGAGGGAGGGGCTTTGCCTCTATTGTGGGTTACAGGGCCACCTTTTGAAGTCTTGTCCTACACAGCCGGGAAACGATCACACCTAAGGTCCTGTCGGGGGCAGACCTTGGGTGGTTTATCCTCGTCCCCTAAACCGCTAAAGGAGAAACCTTTGGTCACGGTTGTCCTTTCCTGGGTGGACTCCTCCATAGTCACCCAGGCTCTTGTTGACTCCGGTGCTGCAGGCTATTTCATTGACAGTGCTTTTGTATCAAAGCACTCCATTCCTGTTTTGCCTCAGTCCATTCTGCTTGCTATTTAGGCCATTGATGGCAGGCCCCTTCAGCCCGCACTCGTTACTCACAAAACTGCTCCGTTATCCATGGCTGTTGGGGCTCTCCATTTTGAAACTCTCCAGTTCCAGGTGATAAACTCTCCGCATTTTCCGTTTTTTTCTGGGTTATCCCTGGCTCCAAAAGCACAATCCTGACTGGCGCAGGTCCGAAATTTTGTTGTGGTCTCCGCAATGTATATCCACTTGTCTTCGGAAACCAGTCAAAGTCTTGTGTACTTCTTCGGTATCTCAATTGCCAGAGGAGTACCGAGAGTTCCTAGACATTTTTGACAAGGTGCGTGCTGGTACGTTGCCTCCTGACCGGTCTTACGATTGTGCCATAGACCCGCAACCCGGAGCCATTCCTCCTCGGGCCGGGTTTACCCTCTGTCTGTTGCGGAGAATTGTGCTATGGAGGAGTATGTTGCCGATGCCCTGTCACGGGGGATCATCTGCAAATCCTGCTCTACTCCAGGGGCTGGCTTCTTCTTTGTGAAGAAAAAGGGTGGCGAGTTATGACCATGCATCGATTATAGGGGTCTTAATCGTCTTACTATTAAGAATGCTTACCCTATTCCGCTCATTACAGAACTCTTTGACCGCCTCAAGGGAGCTACGGTCTTTACTAAACATGATTTGAGAGGAGCGTACAATCTCGTTAGGATCAAGGAGGGCCACGAATGAAAAACAGCATTTAACACAGGAGTGGGCATTATGAGTATCTTGTAATGCCCATTGGCCTATGTAATGCTCCTGCTGTTTTCCAGGAATTTATTAATGATGTCCTACGAGATATGTTACAACAGTGTGGTGTGGTGTACTTAGACGACATCCTCATACACTCACCCACACGTGAGGCTCATCGTTCTGATGTTACACGGGTTCTTCAGAGACTATGTGAGAATGGCCTGTTTTGTAAACTTGAGAAATGTGAGTTCCATCAGACTCAAGTAACCTTCCTAGGTTGTTATCTCCGTTGCAGGATTCTCCATGGATCCTAACAAGTTATCTGCAGTTCTGCAGTGGCCTCGCCCAGTTGGTCTTAGGTCTATTCAACGTTTTTTGGGGTTCGCCAATTACTATAGAAAGTTTATTAAAAACTTTTCTTCCTTGGTCAAACTCATCACAGACATGACCCGTAAAGAGAATGATCCACTCCATTGGTCACCTACTGCCATTAAGGCCTTTGATAGTCTTAAGAATGCCTTTGCTGCCGCTCCAGTTCTGGCTCATCCTAACCCTGTCCTGCTTTTCGTTCTTGAGGTCTATGCATATGAGACTGGAGTAGGTGCCCTCTTGTCTCAACGTCCTATGCCTGATGGTTCCTTGCATCCGTATGGTTTCTTCTCTAAGAAATTGTCTCCAGTGGAGTGCAATTATGAAATTGGTGACAGGGAATTACTGGCCATAATTTTGGCACTCAAGGAATGGAGGCATCTTCTCGAGGGTACTAGCATGCCAGTGCTCATTCTTACTGACCACAAGAATTTAACTTGTCTATCTGAAGCAAAACGTTTGTCGTCCCGACAGGCCAGATGGGTGCTATTTTTGTCTCGGTTTAATTATGTGATCTCCTACCTGCCTGGTAGTAAGAATGTTAGGGCTGATGCCCTCTCTCAACAATTTCCGCCTTTGTCCAAGGAGGAGTCTGTACCTACTCCAGTTATACATCCTGACCATATTTTGGCTACCATACATACTAATTTGACTTCTCCCTTGGGGGAGGAGATCCTGGCTGCACAAACCAATGCACCTCCTGAGAAACCTAGTGGTAAGTGTTTTGTTCCTGAGAATCTTCGAACTAAACTTTTGCACTTTTTACCACTATCCTAAAGCCGCAGGTCACCCAGGCAAGAACCAAATGATTTGGTCTGTCACTCGACAATTCTGGTGCCCAGGTCTTCGTTCTGATGTTGCTGCGTATGTTGCCTCCTGCTCAGTTTGTGCACAGAATAAGACTCCTCGACGTCTTCCTGCGGGTCTTCTTCAACCTATTGCTAATGGTGAGCATCCTTGGACACATCTTTCCATGGACTTCATTGTCGAGCTCCCTGTTTAAAATGGCAATACTGTTATCCTTATGGTGGTTGACCGTTTTTCTAAAATGTCACATTGCATTCCCTTGAAGAAACTGCCTACCGCTCAGGAGCTTGCTTCAATTTTTGCCCGGGATGTCTTCCGTTTACTTGGGTTACCCAAGGAGATAGTGCCGGACCGAGGTAGCCAGTTTGTCTCCAGATTTTGGCGTTCCTTTTGTGCTCAAATAGGGAACTAGCTTTCCTTCTCCTTGGCATATCACCCTCAATCCAATGGGGCTGCGGAACGGTCTAATCAAGCTCTGGAACAGTTCCTCCGTTGCTATGTCTCAGATCACCACAATAATTGGTCTGAACTGTTACCTTGGGCAGAGTATGCTCGTAATAGTGCTATTAATGCTTCCTCCAAGTTATCCCTGTTCATGGCGAATTATGGGTTTCAACCATTCTTGTTGCCAGATTCATTCATGAATCTGTGTGGGTGCAGATTCAGGATTGCCTTCATTGATCTTAAAGTTCCAGGCTGATCGTAGGCGTCTGCACGTGCCTTCCTACCAGGTTGATGAGAGAGTTCCGCTGTCCTCCCACAACTTGAACCTTTGTGTGCCTTCCAATAAACTGGCTCCCTGTGTTGTTGGTCCTTTTTGAATACTCCGACTGGTCAATCCTGTGGCCTACGCTCTTGACCTTTCTCCTGCAATGCGCATCTCCAATGTTTTTCATGTCTTCCTCTTGAAACCATTGGTTTGTAATTGGTTTACCACTGTGTTGCCTCGTCCCCATCCTGTCTTTGTTGACAACCATGAGGAGTATGAGGTCAGCAGCATTATTGACTCTCGTATGTCCAGGGGCCGCGTACAGTATTTGGTTCACTGGAGGGGCTATGGTCTGGAGGAGCGTTCATGGGTTCTCTCCTCTGATGTTCATGCTCCCGTCCTCCTCCTTGCCTTCCATGCCCGTTTCCCCAATAAGCCTTTTGTCCTTCCGCGGGGGAGGGGTCGTTGAGGCGAGGGTACTGTCAGGGTTTTTCCCTGCTTTGTTTTTGCCATGTGCTGCTGGCAGCCATTTTACTCACCTCTCTTGCTGACTATGGTGCATACTGTGTGATGCTGCTCATTTCCTGCACTTTCTTTTATGGCCAGACTGGTGTACATCATCTTTGTGAGACAGGATGCAGTCTCAGAATTGTGATGTCATCACTTATTATTTAAAGGGCCTCTGTTCAGTATGCTTTCCCTTTGCTTTGTCTCAGACCTGTTTGTGAGAGCTCCTGTGTATTACCTGGCTGTCTGACTTCCCTTCTGGTTCTGGATACCTGGCTTGTTCCTGACCCTGCTGTTCTCCTTGTTCCCGATTCCGGATCGTCTGACTACTCGCTTTGGCTCCTGACTCAGCTCTTCTGACTACCAGCTCTGGTTTTGATTCCTGGCATGTTATTTGACTTGTGGACTTTTTATTATTTTTTGCTATTAATAAAGGTGTGATTATTTTTGCACTTCTTGTCTCAGTCTGATTCCTGGCACCCTGACAAGTTCTCCTTAAGACATGTTTCCGTCCTCCTCTTGGGTGATTACCACCACGGATGTGAGTCTGTCTGACTGAGGTACGGTGTGTGGTCCTATGAGAGCCTGAGGAACTTGGTGTCAGGAAGAAGTTTCTTCCGTTCAACATTCTTGAGTGTAGAGCTATTTAGAACACGCTTCTAGCGTAGCCCCAGCTGGGTTCCATCTGTTATATCCAATTCCAATCGGACAACATCACTACCGTGGCCTACATCAACCATCAGGGTGGCACACAGAGCTCTCTGGCGATGCAGGAGGTCTCTCGAATCCTGCTGTGGGCAGAGAGACATCACTGTCAGATCTCTGCTATCCAGAACCTAGGTGTGGAGTATTGTGAAGCGGATTTCCTGAGCAGGCAGACTCTCCACATGGGGGAATGGTCCCTAAATCAGGAGGTGTTTCTGGAGATCACTTGCAGATGAAGTGTTCCCGACATAGATCTGATGGCTTCTCGCTTCAATGCCAAGTTCTCAAGATATGGATCAAAGTCTAGAGATCCTCAAGCGGAGCTGGTGGCTAGCTTTTCCATGGAACTTCAACCTAGTGTATCTGTTTCCACCGATTGTTCTCCTGACCTTAGTGGTCGCTCGGATCAACCAGGAGGGAATACCAACTATTCTGATAGCCCCTGCATGGCCACACAGGATTTGGTACACAGGCCTAGTGACTATGTCATCTACTCCTCCTTGGTGGTAACCTCTTCTTCAGGACTTGTTGACTTAGGGCCTAGATACTCTAAGGTTCACTGCCTGGAGATTTAATAGTTGATCTTTGCTCAGAAAGACTTCTCTAGCAGGGTGATCAATACTCTTATCCAGGCTCGCAAGTCTGTCACCAAACGCATTTATTACAAGGTCTTGGAGGACTTATCTTCACTGTTTTGACCAGCAAAGTTTTTCTTAGTGAAGACTCTGCATATCCTACAGTTTCTCCAGGAGGGTCTCAGTTGATCAGATTTGCAAGGCTACAACTTGGTCTTCATTGCACACCTTTACAAAGTTTTATAAATGTGATGTTTTTGCCTCAGCGTAGGCATCCTTTGGCAGAAGGGATCTGCAAGTTGTGGTGCCTGTTAAATAGGACTATCTTCCCTACTTTTTTCCCTGGTAAACATTCGTGAACTTCACAGCTTGGGTATTGGTTTCCCATAGATTATGAATGTTCTTGTGGACTCTCACTGCCAATAGAAGGAAAATAAAATGATATGCTTACCTGATAAACTAATTTTCCTCTTGGCACTGAGAGTCCATGACCCGCCTTTATGTTATATTTGTAGTAGTGGAAGTCCTTTGCACCTCTGTACCCCTTGTATCTTTCTTCACTTTTCCTTATCCTCTGCATGAACTACTGAGAGAGTAGGGAAACTGGGAGGGATATTTGTAGCCTTCTTTGTTTGTGGCCAGGTCGAGTAATTCCCATAGGTTATGAATGTTCTTGTGAACTCTCATTGCCAAGAAGGAAATTAATTTATTAGGTAAGCATAAATTTTATTTTTATTCATAAATGCTTCCAGGAAAGGTTTGTAATGTTCTAGTACCTATTAGTAAATCTGTTCTATTGACTTATAAGCATGGCTTCCAGGAAAGGTTTGTAATGTTAGAGTACCTACTTGTAATCGGTTCTATTGGCTTATAAGCATGGCTTCCAGGAAAGGTTTGTAATGTTACAGTACCTGCTAGTAATCGGTTCTATTGGCTTATAAGCATGGCTTCCAGGAAAGGTTTGTAATGTTACAGTACCTCCTAGTAATTGGTTCTATTGGCTTATAAGCATGGCTTCCAGGAAAGGTTTGTAATGTCCCAGTACCTACTTGTAATCAGTTCTATTGGCTTTTAAGAATGGCTTCCAGGAAAGGTTTGTAATGTTCCAGTACCTGCTAGTAATCAGTTCTATTGGCTTATAAGCATGGCTTCCAGGAAAGGTTTGTAATGTTCTAGTACCTATTAGTAATCAGTTATATTGACTTGTAAGCATGGCTTCCAGAAAAGGTTTGTAATGTTCTAGTACCTGCTAGTAATCGGTTCTATTGGCTTATAAGCATGGCTTCCAGGAAAGGTTTGTAATGTTCCAGTACCTGCTAGTAATCAGTTCTATTGGCTTATAAGCATGGCTTCCAGAAAAGGTTTGTAATGTTCCAGTACCTACTAGTAATCAGTTCTATTGGCTTATAAGCATGGCTTCCAGGAAAGGTTTGTAATGTTCTAGTACCTATTAGTAATCAGTTCTATTGGCTTATAAGCATGGCTTCCAGGAAAGGTTTGTAATGTTCTAGTACCTATTAGTAATCAGTTCTATTGGCTTATAAGCATGGCTTCCAGGAAAGGTTTGTAATGTTCTAGTACCTATTAGTAATCAGTTCTATTGGCTTATAAGCATGGCTTCCAGGAAAGGTTTGTAATGTTCCATTACCTGCTAGTAATCAGTTCTATTGGCTTATAAGCATGGCTTCCAGGAAAGGTTTGTAATGTTCTAGTACCTGCTAGTAATCGGTTCTATTGGCTTATAAGCATGGCTTCCAGGAAAGGTTTGTAATGTTACAGTACCTACTAGTAATCAGTTCTATTGGCTTATAAGCATGGCTTCCAGGAAAGGTTTGTAATGTTCCAGTACCTGCTAGTAATCAGTTCTATTGGCTTATAAGCATGGCTTCCAGGAAAGGTTTGTAATGTTCTAGTACCTGCTAGTAATCAGTTCTATTGGCTTATAAGCATGGCTTCCAGGAAAGGTTTGTAATGTTCTAGTACCTATTAGTAATCAGTTCTTTTGGCTTATAAGCATGGCTTCCAGGAAAGGTTTGTAATGTTCTAGTACCTATTAGTAATCTGTTCTATTGGCTTATAAGCATGGCTTCCAGGAAAGGTTTGTAATGTTCTAGTACCTATTAGTAATCAGTTCTTTTGGCTTATAAGCATGGCTTCCTGGAAAGGTTTGTAATGTTCTAGTACCTGCTAGTAATCAGTTCTATTGGCTTATAAGCATGGCTCCCAGGAAAGGTTTGTAATGTTCCAGTACCTACTAGTAATCAGTTATATTGGCTTATACTCATGGCTTCCAGGAAAGGTTTGTAATGTTAGAGTACCTACTAGTAATCAGTTCTATTGGCTTATAAGCATGGCTTCCTGGAAAGGTTTGTAATGTTCCAGTACCTATTAGTAATCTGTTCTATTGACTTAGAAGCATGGCTTCCAGGAAAGGTTTGTAATGTTCCAGTAACTATTAGTAATCAGTTCTATTGACTTATAAGCATGGCTTCCAGGAAAGGTTTGTAATGTTCTAGTACCTATTAGTAATCTGTTCTATTGACTTAGAAGAATGGCTTCCAGGAAAGGTTTGTAATGTTACAGTACCTATTAGTAATCTGTTCTATTGACTTACGAGCATGGCTTCCAGGAAAGGTTTGTAATGTTCTAGTACCTATTAGTAATCTGTTCTATTGACTTATAAGCATGGCTTCCAGGAAAGGTTTGTAATGTTACAGTACCTGCTAGTTATCAGTTCTA
Organism: Bombina bombina; assembly: GCF_027579735.1. Taxonomy (NCBI): domain Eukaryota; kingdom Metazoa; phylum Chordata; class Amphibia; order Anura; family Bombinatoridae; genus Bombina; species Bombina bombina. The sequence continues at coordinate 10,050,484 of NC_069503.1, read as the reverse complement.
TTGGCTTATAAGCATGACTTCCAGGAAGGGTTTGTAATGTTCCAGTACCTGCTAGTAATCAGTTCTATTGGCTTATAAGCATGGCTTCCAGGAAAGGTTTGTAATGTTCCAGTACCTGCTAGTAATCAGTTCTATTGGCTTATAAGCATGGCTTCCAGGAAAGGTTTGTAATGTTACAGTACCTATTAGTAATCTGTTCTATTGACTTATAAGCATGGCTTCCAGGAAAGGTTTGTAATGTTCCAGTACCTGCTAGTAATCAGTTATATTGGCTTATAATCATGGCTTCCAGGAAAGGTTTGTAATGTTCCAGTACCTACTAGTAATCAGTTCTATTGGCTTATAAGCATGGCTTCCAGGAAAGGTTTGTAATGTTCCAGTACCTATTAGTAATCAATTCTATTGGCTTATAAGCATGGCTTCCAGGAAAGGTTTGTAATGTTCCAGTACCTGATAGTAATCAGTTCTATTGGCTTATAAGCATGGCTTCCAGGAAAGGTTTGTAATGTTCTAGTACCTATTAGTAATCAGTTATATTGACTTGTAAGCATGGCTTCCAGAAAAGGTTTGTAATGTTCTAGTACCTGCTAGTAATCAGTTCTATTGGCTTATAAGCATGGCTTCCAGGAAAGGTTTGTAATGTTCCAGTACCTGCTAGTAATCAGTTCTATTGGCTTATAAGCATGGCTTCCAGAAAAGGTTTGTAATGTTCCAGTACCTACTAGTAATCAGTTCTATTGGCTTATAAGCATAGCTTCCAGGAAAGGTTTGTAATGTTCTAGTACCTATTAGTGATCAGTTCTATTGGCTTATAAGCATGGCTTCCAGGAAAGGTTTGTAATGTTCTAGTACCTATTAGTAATCAGTTCTATTGGCTTATAAGCATGGCTTCCAGGAAAGGTTTGTAATGTTCTAGTACCTATTAGTAATCAGTTCTATTGGCTTATAAGCATGGCTTCCAGGAAAGGTTTGTAATGTTCCAGTACCTGCTAGTAATCAGTTCTATTGGCTTATAAGCATGGCTTCCAGGAAAGGTTTGTAATGTTCTAGTACCTGCTAGTAATCAGTTCTATTGGCTTATAAGCATGGCTTCCAGGAAAGGTTTGTAATGTTACAGTACCTACTAGTAATCAGTTCTATTGGCTTATAAGCATGGCTTCCAGGAAAGGTTTGTAATGTTCCAGTACCTGATAGTAATCAGTTCTATTGGCTTATAAGCATGGCTTCCAGGGAAGGTTTGTAATGTTCTAGTACCTGCTAGTAATCAGTTCTATTGGCTTATAAGCATGGCTTCCAGGAAAGGTTTGTAATGTTCTAGTACCTATTAGTAATCAGTTCTTTTGGCTTATAAGCATGGCTTCCAGGAAAGGTTTGTAATGTTCTAGTACCTATTAGTAATCTGTTCTAATGGCTTATAAGCATGGCTTCCAGGAAAGGTTTGTAATGTTCTAGTACCTATTAGTAATCAGTTCTTTTGGCTTATAAGCATGGCTTCCTGGAAAGGTTTGTAATGTTCTAGTACCTGCTAGTAATCAGTTCTATTGGCTTATAAGCATGGCTCCCAGGAAAGGTTTGTAATGTTCCAGTACCTACTAGTAATCAGTTATATTGGCTTATACTCATGGCTTCCAGGAAAGGTTTGTAATGTTACAGTACCTACTAGTAATCAGTTCTATTGGCTTATTAGCATGGCTTCCTGGAAAGGTTTGTAATGTTCCAGTACCTATTAGTAATCTGTTCTATTGACTTAGAAGCATGGCTTCCAGGAAAGGTTTGTAATGTTCCAGTACCTATTAGTAATCAGTTCTATTGACTTATAAGCATGGCTTCCCGGAAAGGTTTGTAATGTTCTAGTACCTATTAGTAATCTGTTCTATTGACTTAGAAGCATGTCTTCCAGGAAAGGTTTGTAATGTTACAGTACCTATTAGTAATCTGTTCTATTGACTTAAGAGCATGGCTTCCAGGAAAGGTTTGTAATGTTCTAGTACCTATTAGTAATCTGTTCTATTGACTTATAAGCATGGCTTCCAGGAAAGGTTTGTAATGTTACAGTACCTATTAGTAATCTGTTCTATTGACTTACAAGCATGACTTCCAGGAAAGGTTTGTAATGTTACAGTACCTGCTAGTAATCAGTTCTATTGGCTTATAAGCATGACTTCCAGGAAAGGTTTGTAATGTTACAGTACCTGCTAGTAATCAGTTCTATTGGCTTATAAGCATGGCTTCCAGGAAAGGTTTGTAATGTTCTAGTACCTATTAGTAATCAGTTCTTTTGGCTTATAAGCATGGCTTCCTGGAAAGGTTTGTAATGTTCTAGTACCTGCTAGTAATCTGTTCTATTGACTTAGAAGCATGGCTTCCAGGAAAGGTTTGTAATGTTACAGTACCTATTAGTAATCTGTTCTATTGACTTACAAGCATGGCTTCCAGGAAAGGTTTGTGTTCTATTGACTTATAAGCATGGCTTCCAGGAAAGGTTTGTAATGTTACAGTACCTATTAGTAATCTGTTCTATTGACTTATAAGCATGGCTTCCAGGAAAGGTTTGTAATGTTACAGTACCTATTAGTAATCTGTTCTATTGACTTACAAGCATGGCTTCCAGGAAAGGTTTGTAATGTTACAGTACCTGCTAGTAATCAGTTCTATTGGCTTATAAGCATGGCTTCCAGGAAAGGTTTGTAATGTTCTAGTACCTATTAGTAATCAGTTCTATTGGCTTATAAGCATGACTTCCAGGAAAGGTTTGTAATGTTACAGTACCTGCTAGTAATCAGTTCTATTGGCTTATAAGCTTGACTTCCAGGAAAGGTTTGTAATGTTACAGTACCTGCTAGTAATCAGTTCTATTGGCTTATAAGCATGGCTTCCAGGAAAGGTTTGTAATGTTCTAGTACCTATTAGTAATCAGTTCTATTGGCTTATAAGCATGGCTTCCAGGAAAGGTTTGTAATGTTACAGTACCTACTAGTAATCAGTTCTATTGGCTTATAAGCATGGCTTCCAGGAAAGGTTTGTAATGTTCTAGTACCTATTAGTAATCTGTTCTATTGACTTATAAGCATGGCTTCCAGTAAAGGTTTGTAATGTTACAGTACCTATTAGTAATCTGTTCTATTGACTTATAAGCATGGCTTCCAGGAAAGGTTTGTAATGTTACAGTACCTATTAGTAATCTGTTCTATTGACTTACAAGCATGGCTTCCAGGAAAGGTTTGTAATGTTACAGTACCTGCTAGTAATCAGTTCTATTGGCTTATAAGCATGGCTTCCAGGAAAGGTTTGTAATGTTCTAGTACCTATTAGTAATCAGTTCTATTGGCTTATAAGCATGACTTCCAGGAAAGGTTTGTAATGTTACAGTACCTGCTAGTAATCAGTTCTATTGGCTTATAAGCATGACTTCCAGGAAAGGTTTGTAATGTTACAGTACCTGCTAGTAATCAGTTCTATTGGCTTATAAGCATAGCTTCCAGGAAAGGTTTGTAATGTTCTAGTACCTATTAGTAATCAGTTCTATTGGCTTATAAGCATGGCTTCCAGGAAAGGTTTGTAATGTTACAGTACCTACTAGTAATCAGTTCTATTGGCTTATAAGCATGGCTTCCAGGAAAGGTTTGTAATGTTCTAGTACCTGCTAGTAATCAGTTCTATTGGCTTATAAGCATGGCTTCCAGGAAAGGTTTGTAATGTTCTAGTACCTATTAGTAATCAGTTCTATTGACTTATAAGCATGGCTTCCAGGAAAGGTTTGTAATGTTACAGTACCTACTAGTAATCATTTCTATTGGCTAATAAGCATGGCTTCCAGGAAAGGTTTGTAATGTCTCTTGATGTTACGCTTAGGTTCTGTGCACCCTTTACTTCTCTTTAGGGCTGCCATTGTGAGCGTGTATACAATGTTCCCATAGCAGTTGTAAAGTAAGCGCTCTGATTGGTGTATAGTTTGATGAGATAATTGGGTTGGTTTTGTTGCTATTGTTAGAGAAAGGACCAATGTGTCTATAGGGGCTCACAGTGATGCTTGTCTGTCTAGGGATGATACCTGTAGTTGACAAAATGTTGCAGGTGATCTGCAGTTTAAAGTCCTGTGATTTGTCTGTTCCTGCTAAGGAGGGAGTGGCCTGTGCATTAATGGCATTTGTGATACCCTAGCAAGTTGTAACTTTAGGCAGGGCCGGTGTCCTTTAGACCATGCCCAACTGTGGAGAAATATCAGTGTCCTTTAGACCTTGCCCAACTGTGGAGAAATATCAGTGTACTTTAGACCTTGACCAACTGTGGAGAAATATCAGTGTCCTTTAGACCTTGCCCAACTGTGGAGAAATATCAGTGTCCTTTAGACCTTGCCCATCTGTGGAGAAATATCAGAACACATAGGTATTGAGAAGTATTTTACTTAGTACTGTTTCTGGGAGGCAGATGTAATGCCCCTGGCTAAATAGTGACACACCTACATGGATGCGTGCTACGGTGTAATTCTGATATAAACATTAATTCATAAGTAATGGGGAGACGGTGTGACCCCCCTAACCCATGATGCTGTTACATTGCTAATCTCCTATAGAGGGTTTATCATGTGTAGAACTTGTGTCTGTGTGCAGCCCTCTCATGCTTGTTGTATTGTTGTACAGCAGTGATATCAGGTGACCCCCTTTGTTTATACCACGTAGTATTTATAATAAGTGACACTGCCCAATGCACTCTTACTCTCTTTACTACAGTATCTACATAATTCTAAATCTCTGTGTAAGTAATAAAAACTCACATGGAAAAAGATATTGATCAAGATCATACCCAAATATCCCAGTTCTACTCTTTATCATCACAAATAAGTTTGTAACATGCCCACTGCCCAGTTGAGCTTAATCTTCACTAATCCTTCTCGCTCCTCAGGTCGTGGAAAATCATTTAGACTGAAGTTCCCCACGTTACTGAACCTTGCGGGCAGCAAGCATTCTTTGCCTCAGGAAGACCCTGATGTGGTTGTGGTGGACCTTAACAAGCACAGAAGTGACTCGGTGGCTTTAGAAGAGGTGACCATGATTCCAGTAGACAACTGTATTTCCATTCAGCCAGAAGATCAGCAGGCACTGATCAGTACCACCGAGCCCAAAGTACCCAGAGAGGATGAGGAGGGCAGAGACCCAGCACTGCAGTCATCTCCCCGCACCGACAAGGACCACCTGAACCTCGATATCTCCTTCTCCAACTGCAGCCTGACACGGAGCCGTTCCCGGGAGAGCTTCTACAGCATACGCAGAGCGTCGTCTGTAGATGACATCGAAGCCATGAAAGTAGATCTGGACAAGTTCCGTAACCGCATTTCCAGTACAGGTACAGCTGAAGTAGGGTGTCTGTAGTAAATATACAGTGCTAGCCACTCCTCACTGTATATAGCCAATCACTGTATATAACCATTTACTGTATATAACCTCTTATCCAATCCTTACTGTATATAACCATTAACTGTATATAACCACTCACTGTATATAACCTCTTATCCAATCCTCACTGTATATAAACACTCACTGTATATAACCTCTTATCCAATCCTCACTCTATATAACCACTCACTGTATATAACCTCTTATCCACTCCTCACTGTATATAGCCAATCACTGTATATAACCACTCACTGTATATAACCTCTTATCAAATCCTTACTGTATATAACCACTAACTGTATATAACCACTCACTGTATATAACCTCCTATCCACTCCTCACTGTATATAGCCAATCACTGTATATAAGCACTCACTGTATATAACCTCTTATCCAATCCTTACTGTATATAAGCACTCACTGTATATAACCTCTTATCCACTCCTCACTGTTTATAACCACTCACAATATATAACCACTCACTGTATATAACCACTCACTGTATATAACCTCTTATCCAATCCTCACTGTATATAGCCAATCACTGTATATAACCTCCTATCCACTCCTCACTGTATATAACCACTCACTGTATATAACCTCTTATCCAATCCTCACTGTATATAGCCAATCACTGTATATAACCACTCACTATATATAACCTCTTATCAAATCCTTACTGTTTATAACCACTCACTGTATATAACCTCTTATCCACTCCTCACTGTATATAACCACTCACTGTATATAACCTCTTATCCACTCCTCACTGTATAAAACCACTCACTGTACATAACCACTCACTGTATATAACCTCTTATCCAATCCTCACTGTATATAACCACTAACTGTATATAAGCACTCACTGTATATAACCTCTTATCCACTCCTCACTGTATATAACCACTCACTGTATATAAGCACTCACTGTATATAACCTCTTATCAAATCCTTACTGTATATAACCACTAACTGTATATAAGCACTCACTGTATATAACCTATTATCCACTCCTCACTGTATATAACCACTCACTGTATATAACCACTCACTGTATATAACCTCTTATCCACTCCTCACTGTATATAACCACTCACTGTATATAACCACTCACTGTATATAACCTCGTATCCACTCCTCACTGTATATAACCACTCACTGTATATAATCACTCACTGTATATAACCACTCACTGTATATAACCTCTTATCCACTCCTCACTGTATATAACCACTCACTGTATATAATCACTCACTGTATATAACCACTCACTGTATATAACCTCTTATCCACTCCTCACTGTATATAACCACTCACTGTATATAACCACTTACTGTATATAACCTCTTATCCACTCCTCACTGTATATAACCACTCACTGTATATAACCACTCACTGTATATAACCTCATCCAATCCTCACTGTATATAACCACTGACTGTATATAATCACTCACTGTATATAACCACTCACTGTATATAACTTCTTATCCACTCCTCACTGTATATAACCACTCACTGTATATAACCACTCACTGTATATAACCTCTTATCCACTCATCACTGTATATAACCACTCACTGTATATAACCTCTTATCCACTCATCACTGTATATAACCACTCACTGTATATAAGCACTCACTGTATATAACCACTCACTGTATATAACCTCTTATCCACTCCTCACTGTATATAGCCACTCACTGTATATAACCACTCACTGTATATAACCTCTTATCCACTCCTTACTGTATATAACCACTCACTGTATATAACCTCTTATCCACTCCTTACTGTATATAACCACTCACTGTATATAACCACTCACTGTATATAACCTCTTATCCACTCCTTACTGTATATAACCACTCACTGTATATAACCTCTTATCCACTCCTTACTGTATATAACCACTCACTGTATATAACCACTCACTGTATATAACCTCTTATCCACTCCTTACTGTATATAACCACTCACTGTATATAACCTCTTATCCAATCATCACTGTATATAACCACTCACTGTATATAACCTCTTATCCACTCCTCACTGTATATAGCCAATCACTATATATAACCACTCACTGTATATAACCTCTTATCCAATCCTTACTGTATATAACCACTCACTGTATATAACCTCTTTTCCACTCCTCACTGTATATAACCGCTCACTGTATATAACCACTCACTGTATATAACCTCTTTTCCACTCCTCACTGTATATAACCGCTCACTGTATATAACCGCTCACTGTATATAACCTCTTATCCACTCCTCACTGTATATAATCACTCACTGTATATAACCACTCACTGTATATAACTTCTTATCCACTCCTCACTGTATATAACCCATCACTGTATATAACTTCTTATCCACTCCTCACTGTATATAACCCATCACTGTATATAACCTCTTATCCACTCCTCACTGTATATAAGCACTCACTGTATATAATCTTATCCACTCCTCGCTGTATATAACCACTCGCTGTATATAACCATTCACTGTATATAACCTCTTATCCACTCCTCACTGTATATAAGCACTCACTGTATATAATCTTATCCACTCCTCGCTGTATATAACCTCTTAACCAATCCTTACTGTATATAACCACTCACTGTATATAACCATTCACTGTATATAACCTCTTACTCCTCACTGTATATAACCACTCACTGTATATAATCTTATCCACTCCTCACTGTATATAACCACTCACTGTATATAACCCATTACTGTTTATAACCACTAACTGTATATAAGCACTCACTGTATATAACCTCTTATCCACTCCTCACTGTATATAACCACTCACTGTATATAACCTCTTAACCAATCCTTACTGTATATAACCACTCACTGTATATAACCTCTTAACCAATCCTTACTGTATATAACCACTCACTGTATATAACCTCTTATCCACTCCTCACTGTATATAGCCTCTCACTGTATATAAGCACTTACTGTACATAACCTCTTATCCACTCCTCACTGTATATAACCACTTACTGTACATAACCTCTTATCCACTCCTCACTGTATATAACCACCAACTGTATATAACCACTCACTGTACATAACCACTCACTGTATATAACCTCTTATCCGATCCTCACTGTATATAACCACTGACTGTATATAACCACTAACTGTATATAACCTCTTATCCACTCCTCACTGTATATACCCACTCACTGTATATAATCTTATCCACTCCTCGCTGTATATAACCGCTCACTGTATATAACCGCTCACTGTATATAACCTCTTATCCACTCCTCACTGTATATAACCACTCACTGTATATAACCACTCACTGTATATAACCACTCACTGTATATAACTTCTTATCCACTCCTCACTGTATATAACCCATCACTGTATATAACTTCTTATCCACTCCTCACTGTATATAACCCATCACTGTATATAACCTCTTATCCACTCCTCACTGTATATAAGCACTCACTGTATATAATCTTATCCACTCCTCGCTGTATATAACCACTCGCTGTATATAACCATTCACTGTATATAACCTCTTACTCCTCACTGTATATAACCACTCACTGTATATAATCTTATCTACTCCTCACTGTATATAACCACTCACTGTAAATAACCACTCACTGTATATAATCTTATCCACTCCTCGCTGTATATAACCACTCGCTGTATATAACCTCTTAACCAATCCTTACTGTATATAACCACTCACTGTATATAACCATTCACTGTATATAACCTCTTACTCCTCACTGTATATAACCACTCACTGTATATAATCTTATCCACTCCTCACTGTATATAACCACTCACTGTATATAATCTTATCCACTCCTCACTGTATATAACCACTCACTGTATATAACCACTCACTGTATATAATCTTATCCACTCCTCGCTGTATATAACCACTCACTGTATATAACCTCTTAACCAATCCTTACTGTATATAACCACTCACTGTATATAACCTCTTATCCACTCCTCACTGTATATAGCCTCTCACTGTATATAAGCACTTACTGTACATAACCTCTTATCCACTCCTCACTGTATATAACCACTCACTGTACATAACCACTCACTGTATATAACCTCTTATCCGATCCTCACTGTATATAACCACTGACTGTATATAACCACTAACTGTATATAACCTCTTATCCACTCCTCACTGTATATAACCACTTACTGTACATAACCTCTTATCCACTCCTCACTGTATATAACCACCAACTGTATATAACCACTCACTGTACATAACCACTCACTGTATATAACCTCTTATCCGATCCTCACTGTATATAACCACTGACTGTATATAACCACTAACTGTATATAACCTCTTATCCACTCCTCACTGTATATACCCACTCACTGTATATAATCTTATCCACTCCTCGCTGTATATAACCGCTCACTGTATATAACCGCTCACTGTATATAACCTCTTATCCACTCCTCACTGTATATAACCACTCACTGTATATAACCACTCACTGTATATAAGAACTCACTGTATATAATCTTATTCACTCCTCGCTGTATATAACCGCTCACTGTATATAACCGCTCACTGTATATAAGCACTCACTGTATATAATCTTATCCACTCCTCACTATATATAACCACTCACTGTATATAACCACTCACTGTATATAAGAACTCACTGTATATAATCTTATTCACTCCTCGCTGTATATAACCGCTCACTGTATATAACCGCTCACTGTATATAAGCACTCACTGTATATAATCTTATCCACTCCTCACTGTATATAACCACTCACTGTATATAACCCATCACTGTATATAACCTCTTATCCACTCCTCACTGTATATAACCACTCACTGTATATAACCACTCACTGTATATAAGAACTCACTGTATATAATCTTATTCACTCCTCGCTGTATATAACCGCTCACTGTATATAACCGCTCACTGTATATAAGCACTCACTGTATATAATCTTATCCACTCCTCGCTGTATATAACCACTCACTGTATATAACCGCTCACTGTATATAACCTCTTATCCACTCCTCACTGTATATAACCACTCACTGTATATAAGCACTTACTGTATATAACCGCTCACTGTATATAAGCACTTACTGTATATAACCTCTTATCCAGTCCTCACTGTATATAACCACTCACTGTATATAAGCACTCACTGTATATAACTGCTCACTATATGTAACCGCTCACTGTATATAACCTCTTATCCAATCCTCACTGTATATAACCACTCACTGTATATAACCACTCACTGTATATAAGCACTTACTGTATATAACCTCTTATCCAATCCTCACTGTATATAACCCATCACTGTATATAACCCATCACTGTATATAACCTCTTATCTACTCCTCACTGTATATAACCACTCACTGTATATAACCCATCACTGTATATAACCTCTTATCCACTCCTCACTGTATATAACCACTCACTGTAAATAACCACTTAGTGTATATAAGCACTCACTGTATATAATCTTATCCACTCCTCGCTGTATATAACCACTCACTGTATATAACCGCTCACTGTATATAACCTCTTATCCACTCCTCACTGTATATAACCACTCACTGTATATAAGCACTTACTGTATATAACCGCTCACTGTATATAAGCACTTACTGTATATAACCTCTTATCCAGTCCTCACTGTATATAACCACTCACTGTATATAAGCACTCACTGTATATAACTGCTCACTGTATGTAACCGCTCACTGTATATAACCTCTTATCCAATCCTCACTGTATATAACCACTCACTGTATATAACCACTCACTGTATATAAGCACTTACTGTATATAACCTCTTATCCAATCCTCACTGTATATAACCCATCACTGTATATAACCCATCACTGTATATAACCTCTTATCTACTCCTCACTGTATATAAGCACTCACTGTATATAATCTTATCCACTCCTCACTGTATATAACCACTCACTGTATATAACCACTCACTGTATATAACCTCTTATCCACTCCTCACTGTATATAACCACTCACTGTATATAACCTCTTATCCACTCCTCACTGTATATAACCACTCACTGTATATAACCACTCACTGTATATAACCTCTTATCCACTCCTCACTGTATATAACCACTCACTGTATATAACCTCTTATCCAATCCTTACTGTATATAAACACTAACTGTATATAACCACTCACTGTATATAACCACTCACTGTATATAACCTCTTATCCACTCCTCACTGTATATAATATCTCACTGTATATAACCTCTTATCCACTCCTCACTGTATATAACCACTCACTGTATATAACCACTCACTGTATATAACCTCTTATCCACTCCTCACTGTATATAACCACTCACTGTATTTAACCTCTTATCAAATCTTCACTGTATATAACCACTAACTGTATATAACCACTCACTGTATATAACCTCTTATCCACTCCTCACTGTATATAACCACTCACTGTATATAACCACTCACTGTATATAACCTCTTATCCACTCCTCACTGTATATAACCACTCACTGTATATAACCTCTTATCCACTCCTCACTGTATATAAGCACTCACTGTATATAAGCACTCGCTGTATATAACCACTCGCTGTATATAACCGCTCACTGTATATAAGCACTCACTGTATATAACCGCTCACTGTATATAACCACTCACTGTATATAACCCATTACTGTTTATAACCACTAACTGTATATAAGTGCTCACTTTATATAACCTCTTATCAAATCTTCACTGTATATAACCACTAACTGTATATAAGCACTCACTGTATATAACCTCTCATCCAATCCTCACTGTATATAACCACTCACTGTATATAACCTCTTATCCAATCCTCACTGTATATAAACACTCACTGTATATAACCTCTTATCAAATCTTCACTGTATATAACCACTAACTGTATATAAGCACTCACTGTATATAACCTCTTATCCAATCCTCACTGTATATAACCACTCACTGTATATAACCTCTTATCCACTCCTCACTGTATATAACCACTCACTGTATATAACCTCTTATCCAATCCTTACTGTATATAACCACTCACTGTATATAAGCACTCACTGTATATAACCTCTTATCCAATCCTTACTGTATATAACCACTAACTGTATATAACCACTCACTGTATATAACCTCTTAACAAATCCTTACTGTATGTAACCACTCACTGTATATAACCTCTTATCCATTCCTTACTGTATATAACCACTCACTGTATATAAGCACTCACTGTATATAACCACTCACTGTATATAACCTCTTATCCACTCCTCACTGTATATAGCCACTCACTGTACATAACCACTCACTGTATATAACCTCTTATCCAATCCTCACTGTATATAACCACTAACTGTACATAACCACTCACTGTATATAACCACTCACTGTATATAACCACTAACTGTACATAACCACTCACTGTATATAACCTCTTATCCAATCCTCACTGTATATAACCACTAACTGTATATAACCGCTCACTGTATATAACCTCTTATCCACTCCTCACTGTATATAAGCACTCACTGTATATAAGCACTCACTGTATATAACCACTCGCTGTATATAACCGCTCACTGTATATAAGCACTCACTGTATATAACCGCTCACTGTATATAACCACTCACTGTATATAACCGCTCACTGTATATAACCGCTCACTGTATATAACTTCTTATCCAATCCTCACTGTATATAACCACTCACTGTATATAACCACTCACTGTATATAACCGCTCACTGTATATAACCGCTCACTGTATATAACTTCTTATCCAATCCTCACTGTACATAAGCACTCACTGTATATAACCGCTCACTGTATATAACCGCTCACTGTATATAACCTCATATCCGATCCTCACTGTATATAACCCATCACTGTATATAACCTCTTATCTACTCCTCACTGTATATAAGCACTCACTGTATATAATCTTATCCACTCCTCGCTGTATATAACCGCTCACTGTATAAACCACTCACTGTATATAACCTCTTATCCACTCCTCACTGTATATAACCACTCACTGTATATAACCTCTTATCCACTCCTCACTGTATATAACCACTAACTGTATATAACCACTCACTGTATATAACCTCTTATCCACTCCTCACTGTATATAAGCACTCACTGTATATAACCTCTTATCCACTCCTCACTGTATATAACCACTCACTGTATATAACCTCTTAACCAATCCTTACTGTATATAACCACTCACTGTATATAACCTCTTATCCATTCCTCACTGTATATAACCACTCACTGTATATAACCTCTTATCCATTCCTCACTGTATATAACCACTCACTGTATATAACCACTCACTGTATATAACCTCTTATCCACTCCTCACTGTATATAAGCACTCACTGTATATAAGCACTCACTGTATATAACCACTCGCTGTATATAACCGCTCACTGTATATAAGCACTCACTGTATATAATCTTATCCACTCCTCATTGTATATAACCGCTCACTGTATATAACCACTCACTGTATATAACCCATTACTGTTTATAACCACTAACTGTATATAAGCGCTCACTTTATATAACCTCTTATCAAATCTTCACTGTATATAACCACTAACTGTATATAAGCACTCACTGTATATAACCTCTTATCCACTCCTCACTGTATATAAGCACTCACTGTATATAACCTCTTATCCACTCCTCACTGTATATAACCAATCACTGTATATAACCACTCACTGTATATAACCTCTTATCCACTCCTCACTGTATATAACCACTCACTGTATATAACCACTCATTGTATATAACCTCTTATCAAATCTGCACTGTATATAACCACTAACTGTATATAAGCACTCACTGTATATAACCTCTTATCCACTCCTCACTGTATATAATCACTCACTGCATATAACCTCTTATCCACTCCTCATTGTATATAGCCAATCACTGTATATAACCACTCACTGTATATAACCTCTTATCCACTCCTCACTGTATATAAGCACTCACTGTATATAACCTCTTATCCACTCCTCACTGTATATAACCACTCACTGTATATAACCTCTTATCCAATCCTTACTGTATATAACCACTCACTGTATATAACCTCTTAACCAATCCTTACTGTATATAACCACTCACTGTATATAACCTCTTATCCATTCCTCACTGTATATAACCACTCACTGTATATAACCTCTTATCCATTCCTCACTGTATATAACCACTCACTGTATATAACCACTCACTGTATATAACCTCTTATCCACTCCTCATTGTATATAGCCAATCACTGTATATAACCACTCACTGTATATAACCTCTTATCCACTCCTCACTGTATATAACCACCCACTGTATATAACCACTCACTGTATATAACCTCTTAACCACTCCTCACTGTATATAACCCATCACTGTATATAACCACTCACTGTATATAACCACTCACTGTATATAACTTCTTATCCACTCCTCACTGTATATAACCCATCACTGTATATAACCTCTTATCCACTCCTCACTGTATATAACCCATCACTGTATATAACCTCTTATCCACTCCTCACTGTATATAACCAATCACTGTATATAATCTTATCCACTCCTCACTGTATATAACCACTCACTGTATATAACCCATTACTGTTTATAACCACTAACTGTATATAAGCACTCACGGTATATAACTTCTTATCCACTCCTCGCTGTATATAACCAATCACTGTATATAATCTTATCCACTCCTCACTGTATATAACCACTCACTGTATATAACCCATTACTGTTTATAACCACTAACTGTATATAAGCACTCACTGTATATAACCTCTTATCCACTCCTCACTGTATATAACCACTCACTGTATATAACCACTCACTGTATATAACCACTCACTGTATATAACCTCTTATCCACTCCTCACTGTATATAACCACTCACTGTATATAACCTCTTATCCAATCCTCACTGTATATAACCACTAACTGTATATAAGCACTCACTGTATATAACCCACCACTGTATATAACCACTCACTGTATATAACCCATCACTGTATATAACCACTCACTGTATATAAGCTCTTATCCAATCTTCACTGTATATATCCACTCACTGTATATAACCACTCACTGTATATAACCACTCACTGTATATAACCTCTTATCCAATCCTCACTGTATATAACCACTCACTGTATATAACCTCTTATCCAATCCTCACTGTATATAACCACTCACTGTATATAACCACTCACTGTATATAACCACTCACCTTATATAACCACTCACTGTATATAACCTCTTATCCAATCCTCACTGTATATAACCACTCATTGTATATAACCTCTTATCCAATCCTCACTGTATATAACCACTCACTGTATATAACCACTCACTGTATATAACCCATAACTGTATATAACCTCTTATCCAATCCTCACTGTATATAACCACTCACTGTATATAAGCACTCACTGTATATAACGCATCACTGTATATAACCACTCACTGTATATAACCCATCACTGTATATAACCTCTTATCCAATCCTCACTTTATATAACCACTCACTGTATATAACCTGTTATCTAATCCTCACTGTATATAATCTCTCATTCTATATAACCCATCATTGTATATAACCTCTTATATAACATCTCACTGTATATAACCACTCACTGTATATAACCACTCACTGTATATAACCACTCACTGTATATAATCTCTTAACCACTCCTCATTGTATATAACCACTCACTGTATGTAAGCACTCACTGTATATAACCACTAACTGTATATAACCTCTTATCCAATCCTCACTGTATATAAGCACTCACTGTATATAATCTCTTACCCACTCCTCATTGTATATAACCACTAACTGTATAAAACCACTTATCCAATCCTCACTGTATATAACCACTAACTCAGTGCTTTCCAAACTGTGTGTCGGGACACACTAGTGTGTCGGCAGCAGTGTGTAGGTGTGTCCCTGCTTCAGAACAATTTTTTTTAAATTTAAATTATTTTTTTTAAATTGTTTTTTGGTTTCTGACTTTCCACCTACCTGCTACGCATATCACATGGTTGACACGTGAGTGATACCTAGTGGGTCACAGATCATCTTAACCAATTGGCACAGCTCAGTGCGAACTGAAACTATTACCATTGGCAGATTTGGCGGCAGATTGACTCCTGACTGCACGTGTAGTCTCCTTAATTGGCTCGTGACTGCAAGTGTAGCTAGTGAGTGTGACAGCAGTGTGTTTGCAGCGCGGGCAGTAGTCATTCGGACTCACAGAGCTCTGAGGGTGGCAGCTTAAACGCTGAGCTGAAGTCAGAAGTCAGTGCGATTTCTTTGCAACTAGCTCTCAGTAGTGCATTGCTGCTCCTGCCCTTGATATATGGATAGGAAGTGGAAGCTTAAAAATGCTTGATGATGAAATGTGAGTGTCTTTATCTAATATTACACCAAATATTCCGAAACTGTGTTCATCTCATCAACCTCATACATCCCATTAAAATAGTAAGTAGCTATTGGTGTTATTAAACATGTCTTTTAATTCTTACACATACTGTTACTTGTAAATACATTTTGTTATTATATAATTTATGTATGTGTCCGTATCTCTTAGTTTAACCTCCTGTTTGCTAGAACAACTGAATTACTGTGTCGCAAAATGAGGTAGGTCTACAAAGTGTGTCACCAACATGACAAGTTTGGAAAGCTCTGCACTAACTGTATATAACCTCTTATCCAATCCTCACTGTATATAAGCACTCACTGTATATAATCTCTTACCCACTCCTCATTGTATATAACCACTAACTGTATATAACCACTCACTGTATATAACCTCTTATCCACTCCTCACTGTATATAACCACTCATTGTATATAACCTCTTATCCAATCCTCACTGTATATAACCACTCACTGTATATAACCTCTTATCCAATCCTCACTGTATATAGCCACTCACTGTATATAACCTCTTATCCAATCCTCACTGTATATAACCACTCACTGTATATAACCTCTTATCCAATCCTCACTGTATATAACCACTCATTGTATATAACCTCTTATCCAATCCTCACTGTATATAACCACTCACTGTATATAACCTCTTATCCAATCCTCACTGTATATAGCCAATCACTGTATATAACCACTCACTGTATATAACCTCTTATCAAATCCTTACTGTATATAAGCACTCACTGTATATAACCTCTTATCCAATCCTCACTGTATATAACCCCTCACTGTATATAACCCCTCACTGTATATAACCACTCACTGTATATAACCCATCACTGTATATAACCTCTTATCCAATCCTCACTGTATATAACCCCTCACTGTATATAACCCCTCACTGTATATAACCACTCACTGTATATAACCACTCACTGTATATAACCACTCACTGTATATAACCCATCACTGTATATAACCTCTTATCCAATCCTCACTGTATATAACCACTCACTGTATATAAACTCTTATCCACTCCTCACTGTATATAACCACTCATTGTATATAACCTCTTATCCAATCCTCACTGTATATAACCACTCACTGTATATAACCACTCACTGTATATAACCCATAACTGTATATAACCTCTTATCCAATCCTCACTGTATATAACCACTAACTGTATATAACCACTCACTGTATATAACCACTCACTGTATATAACCACTAACTGTATATAACCACTTATCCAATCCTCACTGTATATAACCACTCACTGTATATAACCACTCACTGTATATAACCACTCACTGTATATAATCTCTTACCCACTCCTCATTGTATATAACCACTAACTGTATATAACCACTTATCCAATCCTCACTGTATATAAGCACTCACTGTATATAACCTCTTATCCACTCCTCACTGTATATAGCCACTAACTGTATATAACCACTTATCCAATCCTCACTGTATATAAGCACTCACTGTATATAACCTCTTATCCACTCCTCACTGTATATATCCACTAACTGTATATAACCACTTATCCAATCCTCACTGTATATAAGCACTCACTGTATATAACCTCTTATCCAATCCTCACTGTATATAAGCACTCACTGTATATAACCTCTTATCCAATCCTCACTGTATATAACCCCTCACTGTATATAACCCCTCACTGTATATAACCACTCACTGTATATAACCACTCACTGTATATAACCCATCACTGTATATAACCTCTTATCCAATCCTCACTGTATATAACCTCTTATCCACTCCTCACTGTATATAACCGCTCACTGTATATAACCTCTTATCCACTCCTCACTGTATATAACCTCTTATCCACTCCTCACTGTATATAACCGCTCACTGTATATAACCTCTTATCCACTCCTCACTGTATATAACCACTCACTGTATATAACCTCTTATCCAATCCTCACTGTATATAACCACTCACTGTATATAACCTCTTATCCAATCCTCACTGTATATAACCCAGCACTGTATATAACCCATCACTGTATATAACCCATCACTATATATAACCCATCACTGTATATAACCTCTTATCCAATCATCACTGTATATAACCACTCACTGTATATAACCACTCACTGTATATAACCTCTTATCCAATCCTCACTGTATATAGCCAATCACTGTATATAACCTCCTATCCACTCCTCACTGTATATAACCACTCACTGTATATAACCCACCACTGTATATAACCACTCACTGTATATAACTTATTATCCAATCCTCACTGTATATAATATCTCACTGTATATAACCACTCACTGTATATAACCTCTTATCCACTCCTCACTGTATATAACCCATCACTGTATATAACCCATCACTGTATATAACCCCATCACTGTATATAAACACTCACTGTATATAACCTCTCACTGTTTATAACCCATCATTGTATATAACCACTCACTGTATATAACCTCTTATCCACTCCTCACTGTATATAGCCAATCACTGTATATAACCACTCACTGTATATAACCTCTTCTCCAATCCTTACTGTATATAACCACTCACTGTATATAACCACTCACTGTATATAACCTCTTATCCAATCCTCACTGTATATAACCACTCACTGTATATAACCCATCACTGTATATAACCACTCACTGTATAGAATCTATTATCTAATCCTCACTGTATATAACCTCTTCTCCAATCCTCACTGTATATTATATCTCACTGTATATAACCACTCACTGTATATAGCCCATCACTGCATATAACTCATCACTGTATATAACTCATCTCTGTATATAACCACTCACTGTATATAACCTCTTATCCAATCCTCACTGTATATAACCACTCACTGTATATAACCACTCACTGTATATAACCACTCACTGTATATAACCTCTTATCCAATCCTCACTGTATATAACCACTCACTGTATATAACCACTCACTGTATATAACCTCTTATCCACTCCTCACTGTATATAACCTCTCACTGTATATGCTCTATCACTGTATATAACCACTCACTGTATATAACCAATCACTGTATATAACCTCTTACCCAACCACTCACTGTATATAACCATCACTGTATATAACCTCTTATCCAATCCTCACTGTATATAACCACTCACTGTATATAACCTCTTATCCACTCCTCACTGTATATAACCACTTACTGTATATAACCGCTCACTGTATATAACCATTCACTGTATATAGCCACTCACTGTATATAACCCATCACTGTATATAACCACTAACTGTATATAACCTGTTATCCAATCCTCACTGTATATAATCTATCACTGTATATAAACTCTTATCCAATCCTCACTGTATGTAACCACTCACTGTATATAAACTTTTATCCAATTCATAGTATATATATCTCACTGTATATACTGTTTCACTGTACTATATCTATAGTCTAGTTACCAATCACTATATATAACTACAGTCTAGTTACCCCTCAATGTATACAAGTACAGTCTAGTTACCCCTCACTGTATATAAGTACAGTCTAGTTACACCTCAATGTATATAAGTACAGTCTAGTTACCCCTCAATGTATATAAGTACAGTCTAGTTACCCCTCACTGTATATAAGTACAGTCTAGTTACCCCTCACTGTATATAAGTACAGTCTAGTTACCCCTCACTGTATATAAGTACAGTCTAGTTACACCTCAATGTATATAAGTACAGTCTAGTTACCCCTCACTGTATATAAGTACAGTCTAGTTACCCCTCACTGTATATAAGTACAGTCTAGTTACCCCTCACTGGATATAAGTACAGTCTAGTTACCCCTCACTGTATATAAGTAGGGTCTAGTTACCCCTCACTGTATATAAGTACAGTCTAGTTACCCCTCACTGTATATAACTACAGTCTAGTTACCCCTCACTGTATATAAATACAGTCTAGTTACACCTTGTGTATAACTACCGTCAAGTTACCCCTCACTGTGTATAACTACAGTCTAGTTACCCCTCACTGTATATAAATAGTCTAGTTGCACCTTGTGTATAACTACCATCTAGTTACCCCTCACTGTATATAACTACAGTCTAATTACCCCTCACTGTGTATAACTACAGTCTAGTTACCCCTCACTGTATATAAATAGTCTAGTTGCACCTTGTGTATAACTACCATCTAGTTACCCCTCACTGTATATAACTACAGTCTAATTACCCCTCACTGTGTATAACTACAGTCTAGTTACCCCTCACTGTATATATCAACAGTCTAGTTACCCCTCATTGTGTATAAGTACAGTCTAGTTACCCCTCATTGTGTATAATTACAGTCTAGTTACCCCTCACTGTATATAAGTACAGTCTAGTTACCCCTCACTGTATATAAGTACAGTCTAGTTACCCCTCACTGTATATAAGTACAGTCTAGTTACCCCTCACTGTATATAAATACAGTCTAGGTACCCCTTACAGTATATAAGTACAGTCTAGTTACCCCTTACTGTATATAAGTACAGTCTAGTTACCCCTTACTGTGTATAACTACAGTCTAATTACCCTTCCTTGTATACAACTACAGTCTAATTACCCCTCACTGTATATAAGTACACTCTAGTTACTTCTCCCTGTATATAACTACAGTCTAGTTACTCCTCACTGTATATAAGTACACTCTAGTTACTTCTCCCTGTATATAACTACAGTCTAGTTACTCCTCACTGTATATAAGTACACTCTAGTTACTTCTAGGAATTGTAAGTACAGTCTAGTTACCCCTCATTGTGTATAATTACATTCTAGTTACCCCTCATTGTGTATAATTACAGTCTAGTTACCCCTCATTGTATATAAGTACAGTCTAGTTACCCCTCACTGTATATAAGTACAGTCTAGTTACCCCTCTCTGTATATAAGTACAGTCTAGTTACCCCTCACTGTATATAAGTACAGTCTAGTTACCCCTCACTGTACATAAGTATAGTCTATTTACCAATCACTGTACATAAGTATAGTCTAGTTACCCCTCACTGTACATAAGTACAGTCTAGTTACCTGTCACTGTATATAAGTACAGTCTAGTTACCCCTCACTGTATATAAGTACAGTCTAGTTAACCCTCACTGTGTATAAGTACAGTCTAGTTACCCCTCACTGTATATAAGTACAGTCTAGTTATGCCTCACTGTATATAAGTACAGTCTAGTTACTCCTCACTGTATATAAGTACAGATTAGTTACCCCTCACTGTATATAAGTACAGTCTAGTTACCCCTCACTGTATATAAGTACAGATTAGTTACCCCTCACTGTATATAAGTACAGTCTAGTTACCCCTTACTGTATATAAGTACAGTCTAGTTACCCCTTGCTGTATATAAGTACAGTCTAATTACCCCTCGCTGTATATAAGTACAGTCTAGTTACCCCTCACTGTATATAAGTACAGTCTAGTTACCCATCATTGTGTATAAGTACAGTCTAGTTACCCTTACCGAATATAAGTACAGTCTAGCTACCCCTCATTGTGTATAAGTACAGTCTAGTTACCCCTCATTGTGTATAAGTACAGTCTAGTTACCCCTCACTGTATATAAGTACAGTCTAGTTATGCCTCACTGTATATAAGTACAGTCTAGTTACGCCTCACTGTATATAAGTACAGACTAGTTACCCCTCACTGTGTATAAGTACAGTCTAGTTACCCCTTACTGTATATAAATACAGTCTAGTTACCCCTCACTGTATATAAGTACAGTCTAGTTATGCCTCACTGTATATAAGTACAGTCTAGTTACCCCTCACTTTATATAAGTACAGTCTAGTTACGCTTCACTGTATATAAGTACAGTCTAGTTACCCCTTGCTGTATATAAGTATATTCTAGTTACCCCTTGCTGTATATAAGTACAGTCTAGTTACCCCTCGATGTATATAAGTACAGTCTAGTTACCCCTCACTGTATATAAGTACAGTCTAGTTACCCCTCACTGTATATAAGTACAGTCTAGTTACCCCTCACTGTATATAAGTACAGTCTAGTTACCCCTCGCTGTATATAAGTACAGTCTAGTTACCCCCTCACTGTATATAAGTTCAGTCTAGTAACCCCTCACTGTATATAAGTACAGTCTAGTTACCCCTCACTGTATATAAGTACAGTCTAGTTATGCCTCACTGTATATAAGTACAGACTAGTTACCCCTCACTGTGTATAGCTACAGTCTAGTTATGCCTCACAGTATACAAGTACAGTCTAGTTACCCCTCGCTGTATATAAGTACTGTCTAGTTACCCCCTCACTGTATATAAGTACAGTCTAGTTACCCCTCACTGTATATAAGTACAGTCTAGTTACCCCTCACTGTATATAAGTACAGTCTAGTTACCCCTCACTGTATATAAGTACTGTCTAGTTACCCCTCACTGTATATAACTACAGTCTAGTTACCCCTCACTGTATATAAGTACAGTCTAGTTACCCCTCACTGTATATAAGTACAGTCTAGTTACCCCTCACTGTATATAAGTACAGTCTAGTTACCCCTCACTGTGTATAACTGCAGTCTAGTTATGCCTCACGGTATACAAGTACAGTCTAGTTACCCCTCGCTGTATATAAGTACTGTCTAGTTACCCCCTCACTGTATATAAGTACAGTCTAGTTACCCCTCACTGTATATAAGTACAGTCTAGTTACCCCTCACTGTATATAAGTACAGTCTAGTTACCCCTCACTGTATATAAGTACTGTCTAGTTACCCCTCACTGTATATAACTACAGTCTAGTTACCCCTCACTGTATATAAGTACAGTCTAGTTACCCCTCACTGTATATAAGTACAGTCTAGTTACCCCTCACTGTATATAAGTACAGTCTAGTTACCCCTCACTGTATATAAGTACAGTCTAGTTACCCCTCACTGTATATAAGTACAGTCTAGTTACCCCTCATTGTGTATAAGTACAATCTAGTTACCCCTTACTGTGTATAACTACAGTCTAATTACCCCTCCTTGTATACAACTACAGTCTAGTTACCCCTCACTGTATACAACTACAGTCTAATTACCCCTCACTGTATATAACTACACTCTAGTTACTTCTCACTGTATATAACTACAGTCTAGTTACCCCTCACTGTATATAAGTACACTCTTGTTACTTCTAGGAATTGTAAGTACAGTCTAATTACTCCTCACTGTATAAGTACAGTCTAGTTACCCCCTCACTGTATATAAGTTCAGTCTAGTTACCCCTCACTGTATATAAGTACAGTCTAGTTATCCCTCACTGTATATAAGTACAGTCTAGTTATGCCTCACTGTATAATAGTACAGACTAGTTACCCCTCACTGTGTATAGCTACAGTCTAGTTACCCCTCACTGTATATAAGTACAGTCTAGTTACCCCTCACTGTATATAAGTACAGTCTAGTTACCCCTCACTGTATATAAGTACAGATTAGTTACCCCTCACTGTATATAAGTACAGTCTAGTTACCCCTCACTGTATATAAGTACAGTCTAGTTACCCCTCACTGTATATAAGTACAGTCTAGTTACACCTCACTGTATATAATAATTACAGTCTAGTTACCCCTCACTGTATATAAGTACAGTCTAGTTACCCCTCACTGTATATAAGTACAGTATAGTTAACCCTCACTGTAGATAAGTACAGTCTAGTTACCTGTCACTGTATATAAGTACAGTCTAGTTACCCCTCACTGTATATAATAATTACAGTCTAGTTACCCCTCACTGTATATAAGTACAGTCTAGTTACCCCTCACTGTATATAATAATTACAGTCTAGTTACCCCTCACTGTATATAAGTACAGTCTAGTTACATCTCACTGTATATAAGTACAGTATAGTTACCCCTCACTGTACATAAGTACAGTCTAGTTACCTGTCACTGTACATAAGTATAGACTAGTTACCCCTCACTGTACATAAGTACAGTCTAGTTACCTGTCACTGTATATAAGTACAGTCTAGTTACCCCTCACTGTATATAAGTACAGTCTAGTTACCCCTCACTGTATATAAATACAGTCTAGTTACCCCTCACTGTATATAAGTACAGTCTAGTTACCCCTCACTGTATATAAGTACAGTCTAGTTGCTTCTAGGAATTGTAAGTACAGTCTAGTTACCCCTCACTGTATATAAGTACAGTCTAGTTACCCCTCACTGTATTTAAGTACAGTCTAGTAACCCCTTACTGTGTATAACTACGGTCTAGTTACCCCTCACTGTGTATAACTACAGTCTAGTTACCCCTCACTGTATTTAAGTACAGTCTAGTTACCCCTCGCTGTATATAAGTACAGTCTAGTTACCCCTCACTGTATATAAGTACAGATTAGTTACCCCTCACTGTATATAAGTACAGTCTAGTTACCCCTTACTGTATATAAGTACAGTCTAGTTACCCCTTGCTGTATATAAGTACAGTCTAATTACCCCTCACTGTATATAAGTACAGTCTAGTTACGCCTCACTGTATATAAGTTCAGTCTAGTTACCCCTCACTGTATATAAGTACAGTCTAGTTACCCCTCACTGTATATAAGTACGGTCTAGTTACCCCTCACTGTATATAAGTACAGTCTAGTTATGCCTCACTGTATAATAGTACAGACTAGTTACCCCTCGCTGTATATAAGTACAGTCTAGTTACCCCTCGCTATATATAAGTACAGTCTAGTTACCCCTTACTGTATATAAGTACAGTCTAGTTACCCCTTACTGTATATAAGTACAGTCTAGTTACCCCTCACTGTATATAAGTACAGTCTAGATACCCCTTACTGTATATAAGTACAGTCTAGTTACCCCTTGCTGTATATAAGTACAGTCTAATTACCCCTCACTGTATATAAGTACAGTCTAGTTACGCCTCACTGTATATAAGTTCAGTCTAGTTACCCCTCACTGTATATAAGTACAGTCTAATCACCCCTTGCGGTATACAAGTACAGTCTAGTTACCCTTCGCTGTATATAAGTACAGTCTAGTTACCCCTCGCTGTATACAAGTACAGTCTAGTTACCCCTCACTGTATATAAGTACAGTCTAGTTACCCCTCACTCTATATAAGTACAGTCTAGTTACTTCTAGGAATTGTAAGTACAGTCTAATTACTCCTCACTGTATATAAGTACAGTCTAGTTACCCCTCACTGTATATAAGTACAGTCTAGTTACCCCTCACTGTATATAAGTACAGTCAAGTTACCCCTCACTGTATATAAGTACAGTCCAGTTACCCCTCACTGTATATAAGTACAGTCTAGTTACCCCTCACTGTATATAAGTACAGTCTAGTTACCCCTCACTGTATATAAGTACAGTCTAGTTACCCCTCACTGCATATAAGTACAGTCTAGTTACCCCTCACTGTGTATAAGTACAGTCTATTTACCCCTCACTGTATATAAGTACAGTCTAGTTACCCCTCACTGTATATAAGTACAGTCTAGTTACCCCTCACTGTATATAAGTACAGTCTAGTTAACCCTCACTGTATATAATAATTACAGTCTAGTTACCCCTCACTGTATATAAGTACAGTCTAGTTACCCCTCACTGTATATAAGTACAGTCTAGTTACCCCTCACTGTATATAAATACAGTCTAGTTACCCCTCACTGTATATAAGTACAGTCTAGTTACCCCTCACTGTATATAAGTACAGTCTAGTTACCCCTCACTGTATATAAGTACAGTCTAGTTACTTCTAGGAATTGTAAGTACAGTCTAGTTACCCCTCATTGTATATAAGTACAGTCTAGTTACCCCTTACTGTATATAAGTACAGTCTAGTTACCCCTCACTGTATATAAGTACGGTCTAGTTACCCCTCACTGTATATAAGTACAGTCTAGTTATGCCTCACTGTATAATAGTACAGACTAGTTACCCCTCACTGTGTATAGCTACAGTCTAGTAACCCCTCACTGTGTATAACTATAGTCTAGTTACCCCTCACTGTATATAAGTACAGTCTAGTTACCCCTCACTGTATATAAGTACAGTCTATTTATTTCTCACTGTATATAACTACAGTCTAGTTACCCCTCGCTGTATATAAGTACACTCTTGTTACTTCTAGGAATTGTAAGTACAGCCTAGTTACCCCTTACTGTATATAAATACAGTCTAGTTACCCCTCACTGTATATAAGTACAGTCTAGTTACCCCTCACTGTATATAAGTACAGTCTAGTAACCCCTTACTGTATATAACTACAGTCTAGTTACCCCTCACTGTATTTAAGTACAGTATAGTTACCCCTCACTGTATATAAGTACAGATTAGTTACCCCTCACTGTATATAAGTACAGTCTAGTTACCCCTTACTGTATATAAGTACAGTCTAGTTACCCCTTGCTGTATATAAGTACAGTCTAATTACCCCTCACTGTATATAAGTACAGTCTAGTTACCCCTCACTGTATATAAGTTCAGTCTAGTTACCCATCACTGTATATAAGTACAGTCTAGTTACCCCTCACTGTATATAAGTACGGTCTAGTTACCCCTCACTGTATATAAGTACAGTCTAGTTACCCATCATTGTATATAAGTACAGTCTAGTTACCCCTCACTGTATATAAGTACAGTCTAGTTACCCCTCACTGTACATAAGTATAGTCTAGTTACCTGTCACTGTATATAAGTACAGTCTAGTTACCCCTCACTGTATATAAGTACAGTCTAGTTACCCCTCACTGTATATAAGTACAGTCTAGTTACCCCTCACTGTACATAAATACAGTCTAGTTACCCCTCACTGTATATAAGTACAGTCTAGTTACCCCTCACTGTATATAAGTACAGTCTAGTTACCCCTCACTGTACATAAGTATAGTCTAGTTACCTGTCACTGTATATAAGTACAGTCTAGTTACCCCTCACTGTATATAAGTACAGTCTAGTTACCCCTCACTGTATATAAATACAGTCTAGTTACCCCTCACTGTATATAAGTACAGTCTAGTTACCCCTCACTGTATATAAGTACAGTCTAGTTACCCCTCACTGTATATAAATACAGTCTAGTTACCCCTCACTGTATATAAGTACAGTCTAGTTACCCCTTGCTGTATATAAGTATATTCTAGTTACCCCTCACTGTATATAAGTACAGTCTAGTTACCCCTTACTGTATATAAGTACAGTCTAGTTACCCCTCACTGTATATAAGTACGGTCTAGTTACCCCTCACTGTATATAAGTACAGTCTAGTTATGCCTCACTGTATAATAGTACAGACTAGTTACCCCTCACTGTGTATAGCTACAGTCTAGTAACTCCTCAATGTGTATAACTATAGTCTAGTTACCCCTCACTGTATATAAGTACAGTCTAGTTACCCCTCACTGTATATAAGTACAGTCTATTTATTTCTCACTGTATATAACTACAGTCTAGTTACCCCTCACTGTATATAAGTACAGTCTAGTTACCCCTCACTGTATATAAGTACAGTCTAGTTACCCCTCACTGTATATAACTACAGTCTAGTTACTCCTCACTGTATATAAGTACATTCTAGTTACCCCCTCACTGTATATAAGTTCAGTCTAGTTACCCCTCACTGTATATAAGTACAGTCTAGTTACCCCTCACTGTATATAAGTACGGTCTAGTTACCCCTCACTGTATATAAGTACAGTCTAGTTATTCATCACTGTATAATAGTACAGACTAGTTACCCCTCACTGTGTATAGCTACAGTCTAGTTACCCCTCACTGTATATAAGTACAGTCTAGTTACCCCTCACTGTATATAAGTACAGTCTAGTTACCCCTCACTGTATATAAGTACAGTCTAGTTACCCCTCACTTTATATAAGTACAGTCTAGTTACCCCTCAATGTATATAAGTACAGTCTAGTTACCCCTCAATGTATATAAGTACAGTCTAGTTACCCCTCACTGTATATAAGTACAGTCTAGTTACCCCTCACTGTATATAAGTACAGTCTAGTTACCCCTCAATGTATATAAGTACAGTCTAGTTACCCCTCACTGTATATAAGTACAGTCTAGTTACCCCTCACTGTATATAAGTAAGGTCTAGTTACCCCTCACTGTATATAAGTACAGTCTAGTTACCCCTCACTGTATATAAGTACAGTCTAGTTACCCCTCACTGTATATTAGTACAGTCTAATTACCCCTCGCTGTATATAAGTACAGTCTAGTTACCCCTCACTGTATTTAAGTACAGTCTAGTTACCCATCATTGTATATAAGTACAGTCTAGTTACCCCTCACTGTGTATAACTACAGTCTAGTTACCCCTCACTGTATATAAATACAGTCTAGTTACACCTTGTGTATAACTACCGTCAAGTTACCCCTCACTGTGTATAACTACAGTCTAGTTACCCCTCACTGTATATAAATAGTCTAGTTGCACCTTGTGTATAACTACCATCTAGTTACCCCTCACTGTATATAACTACAGTCTAATTACCCCTCACTGTGTATAACTACAGTCTAGTTACCCCTCACTGTATATATCAACAGTCTAGTTACCCCTCATTGTGTATAATTACATTCTAGTTACCCCTCATTGTGTATAATTACAGTCTAGTTACCCCTCACTGTATATAAGTACAGTCTAGTTACCCCTCACTGTATATAAGTACAGTCTAGTTACCCCTCACTGTATATAAGTACAGTCTAGTTACCCCTCACTGTATATAAATACAGTCTAGTTACCCCTTACTGTATATAAGTACAGTCTAGTTACCCCTTACTGTATATAAGTACAGTCTAGTTACCCCTTACTGTGTATAACTACAGTCTAATTACCCTTCCTTGTATACAACTACAGTCTAATTACCCCTCACTGTATATAAGTACACTCTAGTTACTTCTCCCTGTATATAACTACAGTCTAGTTACTCCTCACTGTATATAAGTACACTCTAGTTACTTCTCCCTGTATATAAGTACAGTCTAGTTACTCCTCACTGTATATAAGTACACTCTAGTTACTTCTAGGAATTGTAAGTACAGTCTAGTTACCCCTCATTGTGTATAATTACATTCTAGTTACCCCTCATTGTGTATAATTACAGTCTAGTTACCCCTCATTTTATATAAGTACAGTCTAGTTACCCCTCACTGTATATAAGTACAGTCTAGTTACCCCTCTCTGTATATAAGTACAGTCTAGTTACCCCTCACTGTATATAAGTACAGTCTAGTTACTCCTCACTGTACATAAGTATAGTCTATTTACCAATCACTGTACATAAGTATAGTCTAGTTACCCCTCACTGTACATAAGTACAGTCTAGTTACCTGTCACTGTATATAAGTACAGTCTATTTACCCCTCACTGTATATAAGTACAGTCTAGTTACCCCTCACTGTATATAAGTACAGTCTAGTTACCCCTCACTGTGTATAAGTACAGTCTAGTTACCCCTCACTGTATATAAGTACAGTCTAGTTATGCCTCACTGTATATAAGTACAGTCTAGTTACCCCTCACTGTATATAAGTACAGATTAGTTACCCCTCACTGTATACAAGTACAGTCTAGTTACCCCTCGCTGTATACAAGTACGGTCTAGTTACCCCTCACTGTATATAAGTACAGTCTAGTTATTCATCACTGTATAATAGTACAGACTAGTTACCCCTCACTGTGTATAGCTACAGTCTAGTTACCCCTCACTGTATATAAGTACAGTCTAGTTACCCCTCACTGTATATAAGTACAGTCTAGTTACCCCTCACTGTATATAAGTACAGTCTAATTACCCCTCACTGTATATAAGTACAGTCTAGTTACCCCTCACTTTATATAAGTACAGTCTAGTTACCCCCTCACTGTATATAAGTACAGTCTAGTTACCCCTCACTTTATATAAGTACAGTCTAGTTACCCCTCAATGTATATAAGTACAGTCTAGTTACCCCTCACTGTATATAAGTACAGTCTAGTTACCCCTCACTGTATATAAGTACAGTCTAGTTACCCCTCACTGTATATAAGTACAGTCTAGTTACCCCTCACTGTATATAAGTACGGTCAGGTTACCCCTCACTGTATATAAGTACAGTCTAGTTACCCCTCACTGTATATAAGTACAGTCTAGTTACCCCTCACTGTATATTAGTACAGTCTAATTACCCCTCGCTGTATATAAGTACAGTCTAGTTACCCCTCACTGTATATAAGTAGAGTCTAGTTACCCATCATTGTATATAAGTACAGTCTAGTTACCCCTCACTGTGTATAACTACAGTCTAGTTACCCCTCACTGTATATAAATACAGTCTAGTTACACCTTGTGTATAACTACCGTCAAGTTACCCCTCACTGTGTATAACTACAGTCTAGTTACCCCTCACTGTATATAAATAGTCTAGTTGCACCTTGTGTATAACTACCATCTAGTTACCCCTCACTGTATATAACTACAGTCTAATTACCCCTCACTGTGTATAACTACAGTCTAGTTACCCCTCACTGTATATATCAACAGTCTAGTTACCCCTCATTGTGTATAATTACATTCTAGTTACCCCTCATTGTGTATAATTACAGTCTAGTTACCCCTCACTGTATATAAGTACAGTCTAGTTACCCCTCACTGTATATAAGTACAGTCTAGTTACCCCTCACTGTATATAAGTACAGTCTAGTTACCCCTCACTGTATATAAATACAGTCTAGTTACCCCTTACTGTATATAAGTACAGTCTAGTTACCCCTTACTGTATATAAGTACAGTCTAGTTACCCCTTACTGTGTATAACTACAGTCTAATTACCCTTCCTTGTATACAACTACAGTCTAATTACCCCTCACTGTATATAAGTACACTCTAGTTACTTCTCCCTGTATATAACTACAGTCTAGTTACTCCTCACTGTATATAAGTACACTCTAGTTACTTCTCCCTGTATATAACTACAGTCTAGTTACTCCTCACTGTATATAAGTACAGTCTAGTTACTTCTAGGAATTGTAAGTACAGTCTAGTTACCCCTCATTGTGTATAATTACATTCTAGTTACCCCTCATTGTGTATAATTACAGTCTAGTTACCCCTCATTGTATATAAGTACAGTCTAGTTACCCCTCATTGTGTATAATTACATTCTAGTTACCCCTCATTGTGTATAATTACAGTCTAGTTACCCCTCACTGTATATAAGTACAGTCTAGTTACCCCTCTCTGTATATAAGTACAGTCTAGTTACCCCTCACTGTATATAAGTACAGTCTAGTTACTCCTCACTGTACATAAGTATAGTCTAGTTACCCCTCACTGTACATAAGTACAGTCTAGTTACCTGTCACTGTATATAAGTACAGTCTATTTACCCCTCACTGTATATAAGTACAGTCTAGTTACCCCTCACTGTATATAAGTACAGTCTAGTTACCCCTCACTGTGTATAAGTACAGTCTAGTTACCCCTCACTGTATATAAGTACAGTCTAGTTATGCCTCACTGTATATAAGTACAGTCTAGTTACCCCTCACTGTATATAAGTACAGTCTAGTTACCCCTCACTGTATATAAGTACAGTCTAGTTACCCCTCACTGTGTATAAGTACAGTCTAGTTACCCCTCACTGTATATAAGTACAGTCTAGTTATGCCTCACTGTATATAAGTACAGTCTAGTTACCCCTCACTGTATATAAGTACAGTCTAGTTACCCCTCACTGTACATAAGTATAGTCTAGTTACCCCTCACTGTACATAAGTACAGTCTAGTTACCCCTCACTGTATATAAGTACAGTCTAGTTACCCCTCACTGTATATAAGTACAGTCTAGTTACCCCTCACTGTATATAAGTACAGTCTAGTTACCCCTCACTGTATATAAGTACAGTCTAGTTACCCCTCACTGTGTATAAGTACAGTCTAGTTACCCCTCACTGTATATAAATACAGTCTAGTTATGCCTCACTGTATATAAGTACAGTCTAGTTACCCCTCACTGTATATAAGTACAGTCTAGTTACCCCTCACTGTATATAAGTACAGATTAGTTACCCCTCACTGTATATAAGTACAGTCTAGTTACCCCTCACTGTATATAAGTACAGATTAGTTACCCCTCACTGTATATAAGTACAGTCTAGTTACCCCTTACTGTATATAAGTACAGTCTAGTTACCCCTTGCTGTATAAGTACAGTCTAATTACCCCTCGCTGTATATAAGTACAGTCTAGTTACCCATCACTGTATATAAGTACAGTCTAGTTACCCATCATTGTGTATAAGTACAGTCTAGTTACCCTCACCGAATATAAGTACAGTCTAGCTACCCCTCATTGTGTATAAGTACAGTCTAGTTACCCCTCATTGTGTATAAGTACAGTCTAGTTACCCCTCAATGTATATAAGTACAGTCTAGTTATGCCTCACTGTATATAAGTACAGATTAGTTACCCCTCACTGTATATAAGTACAGTCTAGTTACGCCTCACTGTATATAAGTACAGACTAGTTACCCCTCACTGTGTATAAGTACAGTCTAGTTACCCCTTACTGTATATAAATACAGTCTAGTTACCCCTCACTGTATATAAGTACAGTCTAGTTTTGCCTCACTGTGTATAAGTACAGTCTAGTTACGCCTCACTGTATATAAGTACAGTCTAGTTATGCCTCACTGTATATAAGTACAGTCTAGTTACCCCTCACTTTATATAAGTACAGTCTAGTTACGCTTCACTGTATATAAGTACAGTCTAGTTACCCCTCGCTGTATATAAGTACAGTCTAGTTACCTGTCACTGTATATAAGTACAGTCTAGTTACCCCTCGCTGTATATAAGTACAGTCTAGTTACCTGTCACTGTATATAAGTACAGTCTAGTTACGCCTCACTGTATATAAGTACAGACTAGTTACCCCTCATTGTGTATAAGTACAGTCTAGTTACCCCTCACTGTATATAAGTACAGTCTAGTTACGCCTCACTGTATATAAGTACAGACTAGTTACCCCTCATTGTGTATAAGTACAGTCTAGTTACCCCTCACTTTATATAAGTACAGTCTAGTTTTGCCTCACTGTGTATAAGTACAGATTAGTTACCCCTCACTGTATATAAGTACAGTCTAGTTATGCCTCACTGTATATAAGTACAGTCTAGTTACCCCTCACTTTATATAAGTACAGTCTAGTTACCTGTCACTGTATATAAGTACAGTCTAGTTACCCCTCGCTGTATATAAGTACAGTCTAGTTACCTGTCACTGTATATAAGTACAGTCTAGTTACCCCTCACTGTATATAAGTACAGTCTAGTTACCCCTCGCTGTATATAAGTACAGATTAGTTACCCCTCACTGTATACAAGTACAGTCTAGTTACGCCTCACTGTATATAAGTACAGATTAGTTACCCCTCACTGTATATAAGTACAGTCTAGTTATGCCTCACTGTATATAAGTACAGTCTAGTTACCCCTCACTTTATATAAGTACAGTCTAGTTACCTGTCACTGTATATAAGTACAGTCTAGTTACCCCTCGCTGTATATAAGTACAGTCTAGTTACCTGTCACTGTATATAAGTACAGTCTAGTTACCCCTCACTGTATATAAGTACAGTCTAGTTACCCCTCGCTGTATATAAGTACAGTCTAGTTACCCCTCGCTGTATATAAGTACAGTCTAGTTACCCCTCGCTGTATATAAGTACAGATTAGTTACCCCTCACTGTATAAAAGTACAGTCTAGTTACCCCTCACTGTATACAAGTACAGTCTAGTTACCCCTTACTGTATACAAGTACAGTCTAGTTACCCCTCGCTGTATGTAAGTACAGTCTAGTTACCCCTTACTGTATACAAGTACAGTCTAGTTACCCCTCGCTGTATGTAAGTACAGTCTAGTTACCCCTCACTGTATACAAGTACAGTCTAGTTACCCCTCACTGTATACAAGTACAGTCTAGTTACCCCTCGCTGTATATAAGTACAGTCTAGTTACCTGTCACTGTATATAAGTACAATCTAGTTACCCCTCACTGTATATAAGTACAGTCTAGTTACCCCTCGCTGTATACAAGTACAGTCTAGTTACCCCTCACTGTATATAAGGGGTATTATGTTATGTTGTCGGCTGTGTGTTTAGTGTGGTGCTTTTAGCTACGTCACACGTTAAGGAGATTGAATTGTCTGGGTGCTGTTGTTCTGTTTGCACCTTAGTTATTTGTATTTTGTACTCACTCCCCCGCCCCCTACAGCTAATAATGTGAGAATGGGAATCAGAACAGGAGAATGATTAGTCTGCCAGGAACAGACTGTGCTGTGAGGTTGTCTCTCGCTGTATCTAGTCAGTGTAACGGCTTATAGATCTGTGTAAGTGCTGCAGGTCAGTGTGATCAGCCTCTGCGCTCCTGCAGTAGTCTGTGCTTGACACCTGCAGCACAGTGAGGTCATTGTGTAACCATCATATTGTATGTGTCACCAGGATCACTCTGTGCATTATGTGTCATTTTATGTAGGTTTTATATACCTAATATTCTACACCTGCTGTGTATATGTGTCTATGTATAACTAATAATATACAGCTACTGTATATCTGTGTGTCTATGTATATGTATACCTACTGTATATCTGTGTGTCTATGTATACCTAATAATCTATACCTACTGTATATCTGTGTGTCTATGTATACCTAGTAATATACACCTACTGTATATCTGTGTCTATGTATAACTAATAATATACACCTACTGTATACCTGTGTGTCTATGTATACCTAATAATCTATACCTACTGTATATCTGTGTGTCTATGTATACCTAATAATCTATACCTACTGTATATCTATGTCTATGTATACCTAATATTCTACACCTGCTGTGTATATGTGTCTATGTATAACTAATAATATACAGCTACTGTATATCTGTGTGTCTATGTATGTGTATACCTACTGTATATCTGTTTGTCTATGTATACCTAATAATCTATACCTACTGTATATCTATGTGTCTATGTATACCTAGTAATATACACCTACTGTATATCTGTGTCTATGTATAACTAATAATATACACCTACTGTATACCTGTGTGTCTATGTATAACTAATAATATACAGCTACTGTATACCTGTGTGTCTATGTATAACTAATAATATACAGCTACTGTATATCTGTGTGTCTATGTATATGTATACCTACTGTATATCTGTGTGTCTATGTATACCTAATAATCTATACCTACTGTATATCTCTGTGTCTATGTATACCTAGTAATATACACCTACTGTATATCTGTGTCTATGTATAACTAATAATATACACCTACTGTATACCTGTGTGTCTATGTATACCTAGTAATATACACCTACTATATATATGTGTGTCTATGTATACCTAATAATCTGCACCTACTGTGTATCTGTGTCTATATATACCTAGTAATATACACATACTGTATATCTGTGTCTATGTATACCTAATAATCTACACCTACTGTATATCTGTGTCTATGTATACCTAGTAATATACACCTACTGTATATCTGTGTGTCTATGTATAACTAATAATATACACCTACTGTATACCTGTGTGTCTATGTATACCTAATAATCTATACCTACTGTATATCTGTGTGTCTATGTATACCTAGTAATATACACCTACTGTATATCTGTGTCTATGTATACCTAGTAATATACACCTACTGTATATCTGTGTCTATGTATACCTAGTAATATACACCTACTGTATATCTGTGTCTATGTATACCTAATAATCTATACCTACTGTATATCTGTGTGTCTATGTATACCTAGTAATATACACCTACTGTATATCTGTGTCTATGTATACCTAATAATCTATACCTACTGTATATCTGTGTGTCTATGTATACTTAATAATATACACCTACTGTATATCTGTGTCTATGTATACCTAGTAATATACACCTACTGTATATCTATGTCTATGTATACCTAGTAATATACACCTACTGTATATCTGTGTCTATGTATACCTAATAATCTATACCTACTGTATATCTGTGTCTATGTATACCTAATAATCTACACCTACTGTATATCTGTGTCTATGTATACCTAGTAATATACACCTACTGTATATCTGTGTCTATGTATACCTAGTAAAATACACCTACTGTATATCTGTGTCTATGTATACCTAGTAATATACACCTACTGTATATCTGTGTGTCTATGTATACCTAGTAAAATACACCTACTGTATATCTGTGTCTATGTATACCTAGTAATATACACCTACTGTATATCTGTGTGTCTATGTATACCTAGTAATATACACCTACTGTATATCTGTGTCTATATATACCTAGTAATATACACCTACTGTATATCTGTGTCTATGTATACCTAATAATCTACACCTACTGTATATCTGTGTCTATGTATACCTAGTAATATACACCTACTGTATATCTGTGTGTCTATGTATACCTAGTAATATACACCTACTGTATATCTGTGTGTCTATGTATACCTAATAATCTACACCTACTGTATATCTGTGTCTATGTATACCTAGTAAAATACACCTACTGTATATCTGTGTCTATGTATACCTAGTAATATACACCTACTGTATATCTGTGTGTCTATGTATACCTAGTAATATACACCTACTTTATATCTGTGTGTCTATGTATACCTAGTAATATACACCTACTGTATATCTGTGTCTATATATACCTAGTAATATACACCTACTGTATATCTGTGTGTCTATGTATACCTAGTAATATACACCTACTGTATATCTGTGTCAATGTATACCTAGTAATATACACCTACTGTATATCTGTGTGTCTATGTATACCTAATAATCTACACCTACTGTATATCTGTGTCTATGTATACCTAGTAATAAACACCTACTGTATATCTGTGTGTCTATGTATACCTAGTAATATACACCTACTGTATATCTGTGTGTCTATGTATACCTAATAATCTATACCTACTGTATATCTGTATGTCTATGTATACCTAATAATCTACACCTACTGTATATCTGTGTCAATGTATACCTAGTAATATACACCTACTGTATATCTGTGTGTCTATGTATACCTAATAATCTACACCTACTGTATATCTGTGTCTATGTATACCTAGTAATATACACCTACTGTATATCTGTGTGTCTATGTATACCTAGTAATATACACCTACTGTATATCTGTGTGTCTATGTATACCTAGTAATATACACCTACTGTATATCTGTGTGTCTATGTATACCTAGTAATATACGCCTACTGTATATCTGTGTCTATGTATACCTAATAATCTACACCTACTGTATATCTGTGTGTCTATGTATACCTAATAATCTACACCTACTGTATATTTGTGTCTATGTATACTTAATAATATACACCTACTGTATATCTGTGTCTATGTATACCTAGTAATATACACCTACTGTATATCTGTGTGTCTATGTATACCTAGTAATATACACCTACTGTATATCTGTGTCTATTTATACCTAGTAATATACACCTACTGTATATCTGTGTGTCTATGTATACCTAATAATCTACACCTACTGTATATCTGTGTCTATGTATACCTAATAATCTGCACCTACTGTATATCTGTGTCTATGTATACCTAGTAATATACACCTACTGTATATCTGTGTCTATGTATACCTAGTAATATACACCTACTGTATATCTGTGTCTATGTATACCTAATAATCAATAACTACTGTATATCTGTGTCTATGTATACTTAATAATATACACCTACTGTATATCTGTGTCTATGTATACCTAATAATCTACACCTACTGTATATCTGTGTGTCTATGTATACCTAATAATCTATACCTACTGTATATCTGTGTGTCTATGTATACCTAATAATCTATACCTACTGTATATCTGTGTGTCTATGTATACCTAATAATCTATACCTACTGTATATTTGTGTGTCTGTGTATACCTAATAATCTACACCTACTGTATATCTGTGTGTCTATGTATACCTAATAATCTGCACCTACTGTATATCTGTGTCTATGTATACCTAGTAATATACACCTACTGTATATCTGTGTCTATGTATACCTAATAATCTATACCTACTGTATATCTGTGTCTATGTATAACTAATAATATACACCTACTGTATATCTGTGTCTATGTATAACTAATAATCTACACCTACTGTATATCTGTGTCTATGTATACTTAATAATATACACCTACTGTATATCTGTGTCTATGTATACCTAATAATCTACACCTACTGTATATCTGTGTGTCTATGTATACTTAATAATATACACCTACGGTATACCTGTGTGTCTATGTATACCTAATAATCTATACCTACTGTATATCTGTGTCTATGTATACCTAATAATCTATACCTA
This sequence comes from Bombina bombina, assembly GCF_027579735.1. Lineage (NCBI taxonomy): Eukaryota > Metazoa > Chordata > Amphibia > Anura > Bombinatoridae > Bombina > Bombina bombina. The sequence goes on along the minus strand of NC_069503.1, from coordinate 10,011,104 downwards.
CTGTATATCTGTGTGTCTATGTATACCTAGTAATATACACCTACTGTATATCTGTGTCTATGTATACCTAATAATCTATACCTACTGTATATATGTGTGTCTATGTATACCTAGTAATATACACCTACTGTATATCTGTGTCTATGTATAACTAATAATCTACACCTACTGTATATCTGTGTCTATGTATACTTAATAATATACACCTACTGTATATCTGTGTCTATGTATACCTAATAATATACACCTACTGTATATCTGTGTCTATGTATAACTAATAATCTACACCTACTGTATATCTGTGTCTATGTATACTTAATAATATACACCTACTGTATATCTGTGTCTATGTATAACTAATAATATACACCTACTGTATATCTGTGTCTATGTATACCTAATAATCTACACCTACTGTATATCTGTGTGTCTATGTATACTTAATAATATACACCTACTGTATATCTGTGTCTATTTATACCTAGTAATATACACCTACTGTATATCTGTGTGTCTATGTATACCTAGTAATATACACCTACTGTATATCTGTGTGTCTATGTATACCTAATAATCTACACCTACTGTATATCTGTGTCTATATATACCTAGTAATATACACCTACTGTATATCTGTGTCTATGTATACCTAATAATCTATACCTACTGTATATCTGTGTCTATGTATAACTAATAATCTACACCTACTGTATATCTGTGTCTATGTATACCTAGTAATCTACACCTACTGTATATCTATGTCTATGTATACCTAATAATCTATACCTACTGTATATCTGTGTCTATGTATACCTAGTAATATACACCTACTGTATATCTGTGTGTCTATATATACCTAATAATCTATACCTACTGTATATCTGTGTCTATGTATACCTAATAATCTATACCTACTGTATATCTGTGTGTCTATGTATACCTAGTAATATACACCTACTGTATATCTGTGTCTATGTATACCTAATAATCTATACCTACTGTATATCTGTGTGTCTATGTATACCTAGTAATATACACCTACTGTATATCTGTGTGTCTATGTATACCTAATAATCTACACCTACTGTATATTTGTGTCTATGTATACTTAATAATATACACCTACTGTATATCTGTGTCTATGTATACCTAGTAATATACACCTACTGTATATCTGTGTGTCTATGTATACCTAGTAATATACACCTACTGTATATCTGTGTGTCTATGTATACCTAATAATCTACACCTACTGTATATCTGTGTCTATGTATAACTAATAATATACACCTACTGTATATCTGTGTCTATGTATACCTTGTAATATACAACTACTGTATATCTGTGTGTCTATGTATACCTAATAATCTACACCTACTGTATATCTGTATCTATGTATAACTAATAATATACACCTACTGTATATCTGTGTCTGTATACCTAGTAATATACACCTACTGTATATCTGTGTCTATGTATACCTAGTAATATACACCTACTGTATATCTGTGTCTATGTATAACTAATAATATACACCTACTGTATATCTGTGTCTATGTATACCTAAGAAAAAGTATTTTTCCAGCCACCAGTTAAACTTTAAAAAGACCTTTATTCGTTTCTTGCAGGGTCCATCTTATCAGTTTTTGATAAGATGGACCCTGCAAGAAACGAATAAAGGTCTTTTTAAAGTTTAACTGGTGGCTGGAAAAATACTTTTTCTTGGATATACATTGGGGTCTGGCTAACCCTTCTTCCGTGCCCCTAAAAGGAAAATAGGTGCTGTCTTTCACTATCATATTTACAAGTCTATGTATACCTAGTAATATAAACCTACTGTATACCTGTGTGTCTATGTATACCTAATAATCTATACCTACTGTATATCTGTGTCTATGTATACCTAATAATCTATACCTACTGTATATCTGTGTGTCTATGTATACCTAGTAATATACACCTACTGTATATCTGTGTCTATGTATACCTAATAATCTATACCTACTGTATATATGTGTGTCTATGTATACCTAGTAATATACACCTACTGTATATCTGTGTCTATATATACCTAATAATCTATACCTACTGTATATCTGTGTGTCTATGTATACCTAGTAATATACACCTACTGTATATCTGTGTCTATGTATACCTAATAATCTATACCTACTGTATATATGTGTGTCTATGTATACCTAGTAATATACACCTACTGTATATCTGTGTCTATATATACCTAATAATCTATACCTACTGTATATCTGTGTGTCTATGTATACCTAGTAATATACACCTACTGTATATCTGTGTCTATGTATACCTAGTAATATACACCTACTGTATATCTGTGTCTATGTATACCTAATAATCTATACCTACTGTATATCTGTGTGTCTATGTATACCTAGTAATATACACCTACTGTATATCTGTGTCTATGTATACCTAGTAATATACACCTACTGTATATCTGTGTGTCTATGTATACCTAGTAATATACACCTATTGTATATCTGTGTCTATGTATACCTAGTAATATACACCTACTGTATATCTATGTCTATGTATACCTAGTAATATACACCTACTGTATATCTGTGTGTCTATGTATACTTAATAATATACACCTACTGTATATCTGTGTCTATTTATACCTAGTAATATAAACCTACTGTATATCTGTGTGTCTATGTATACCTAATAATCTACACCTACTGTATATTTGTGTCTATGTATACTTAATAATATACACCTACTGTATATCTGTGTCTATGTATACCTAGTAATATACACCTATTGTATATCTGTGTCTATGTATACCTAGTAATATACACCTACTGTATATCTATGTCTATGTATACCTAGTAATATACACCTACTGTATATCTGTGTCTATGTATACCTAGTAATATAAACCTAATTTATATCTGTGTGTCTATGTATACCTAATAATATACACCTACTGTATATCTGTGTCTATGTATACCTAGTAATATACACCTACTGTATATCTGTGTGTCTATGTATACCTAATAATCTACACCTACTGTATATCTGTGTCTATGTATACCTAGTAATATACACCTACTGTATATCTGTGTGTCTATGTATACCTAGTAATATACACCTACTGTATATCTGTGTGTCTATGTATACCTAATAATCTATACCTACTGTATATCTGTGTGTCTATGTATACCTAATAATCTATACCTACTGTATATCTGTGTCTATACTTAATAATATACACCTACTGTATATCTGTGTCTATGTATACCTAGTAATATAAACCTACTGTATACCTGTGTGTCTATGTATACCTAATAATCTATACCTACTGTATACCTGTGTGTCTATGTATACCTAATAATCTGCACCTACTGTATATCTGTGTGTCTATCTATACCTAATAATCTATACCTACTGTATATCTGTGTGTCTATGTATACCTAGTAATATACACCTACTGTATATCTGTGTGTCTATGTATACCTAGTAATATACACCTACTGTATATCTGTGTGTCTATGTATACCTAGTAATATACACCTACTGTATATCTGTGTGTCTATGTATACCTAGTAATATACACCTACTGTATATCTGTATGTCTATGTATACCTAGTAATATACACCTACTGTATATTTGTGTGTCTATGTATACCTAGTAATATACACCTACTGTATATCTGTGTGTCTATGTATACCTAATAATCTACACCTACTGTATATCTGTATCTATGTATAACTAATAATATACACCTACTGTATATCTGTGTGTCTATGTATACCTAATAATCTACACCTACTGTATATCTGTATCTATGTATAACTAATAATATACACCTACTGTATATCTGTGTCTATGTATACCTAGTAATATACACCTACTGTATATCTGTGTCTATGTATACCTAGTAATATACACCTACTGTATATCTGTGTCTATGTATACCTAATAATCTATACCTACTGTATATCTGTGTCTATGTATACCTAATAATCTACACCTACTGTATATCTGTGTGTCTATGTATACCTAATAATCTATACCTACTGTATATCTGTGTGTCTATGTATACCTAATAATCTATACCTACTGTATATCTGTGTGTCTATGTATACCTAATAATCTATACCTACTGTATATCTGTGTGTCTATGTATACCTAATAATCTATACCTACTGTATATCTGTGTGTCTATGTATACCTAATAATCTACACCTACTGTATATCTGTGTCTATGTATACCTAATAATCTGCACCTACTGTATATCTGAGTCTATGTATACCTAGTAATATACACCTACTGTATATCTGTGTCTATGTATACCTAATAATATATACCTACTGTATATCTGTGTCTATGTATAACTAATAATCTACACCTACTGTATATCTGTGTCTATGTATACTTAATAATATACACCTACTGTATATCTGTGTCTATGTATACCTAATAATCTACACCTACTGTATATCTGTGTGTCTATGTATACTTAATAATATACACCTACTGTATATCTGTGTCTATTTATACCTAGTAATATACACCTACTGTATATCTGTGTGTCTATGTATACCTAATAATCTACACCGACTGTATTTTTGTGTCTATGTATACTTAATAATATACACCTACTGTATATCTGTGTCTATGTATACCTAGTAATATACACCTACTGTATATCTGTGTGTCTATGTATACCTAGTAATATACAACTACTGTATATCTGTGTGTCTATGTATAACTAATAATATACACCTACTGTATATCTGTGTGTCAATGTATAACTAATAATATACACCTACTGTATATCTGTGTGTCTATGTATACCTAATAATCTACACCTACTGTATATCTGTATCTATGTATAACTAATAATATACACCTACTTTATATCTGTGTCTGTATACCTAGTAATATACACCTACTGTATTACTGTGTCTTTGTATACCTAGTAATATACACCTACTGTATATCTGTGTCTATGTATAACTAATAATATTCACCTACTATATATCTGTGTCTATGTATACCTAGTAATATACACCTACTGTATACCTTTGTGTCTATGTATACCTAATAATCTATACCTACTGTATATCTGTGTCTATGTATACCTAATAATCTATACCTACTGTATATCTGTGTGTCTATGTATACCTAGTAATATACACCTACTGTATATCTGTGTCTATGTATACCTAATAATCTATACCTACTGTATATATGTGTGTCTATGTATACCTAGTAATATACACCTACTGTATATCTGTGTCTATGTATACCTAATAATCTATACCTACTGTATATCTGTGTGTCTATGTATACCTAGTAATATACACCTACTGTATATCTGTGTCTATGTATACCTAGTAATATACACCTACTGTATATCTGTGTGTCTATGTATACCTAGTAATATACACCTATTGTATATCTGTGTCTATGTATACCTAGTAATATACACCTACTGTATATCTATGTCTATGTATACCTAGTAATATACACCTACTGTATATCTGTGTGTCTATGTATACCTAGTAATATACACCTACTGTATATCTGTGTCTATGTATACCTAGTAATATACACCTACTGTATATCTGTGTGTCTATGTATACCTAGTAATATACACCTACTGTATATCTGTGTGTCTATGTATACCTAGTAATCTACACCTACTGTATATCTGTGTGTCTATGTATACCTAGTAATATACACCTACTGTATATCTGTGTCTATGTATACCTAGTAATATACACCTACTGTATATCTGTGTCTATGTATACCTAATAATCTACACCTACTGTATATCTGTGTCTATGTATAACTAATAATCTACACCTACTGTATATCTGTGTCTATGTATACTTAATAATATACACCTACTGTATATCTGTGTCTATTTATACCTAGTAATATACACCTACTGTATATCTGTGTGTCTATGTATACCTAATAATCTACACCTACTGTATATTTGTGTCTATGTATACTTAATAATATACACCTACTGTATATCTGTGTCTATGTATACCTAGTAATATACACCTATTGTATATCTGTGTCTATGTATACCTAGTAATATACACCTACTGTATATCTATGTCTATGTATACCTAGTAATATACACCTACTGTATATCTGTGTCTATGTATACCTAGTAATATACACCTAATTTATATCTGTGTGTCTATGTATACCTAATAATATACACCTACTGTATATCTGTGTCTATGTATGCCTAGTAATATACACCTACTGTATATCTGTGTGTCTATGTATACCTAATAATCTACACCTACTGTATAAATGTGTCTATGTATACCTAGTAATATACACCTACTGTATATCTGTGTGTCTATGTATACCTAGTAATATACACCTACTGTATATCTGTGTGTCTATGTATACCTAATAATCTATACCTACTGTATATCTGTGTGTCTATGTATACCTAATAATCTATACCTACTGTATATCTGTGTCTATATATACCTAATAATCTACACCTACTGTATATCTGTGTTTCTATGTATACCTAATAATCTATACCTACTGTATATCTGTGTCTATACTTAATAATATACGCCTACTGTATATCTGTGTGTCTATGTATACCTAGTAATATACACCTACTGTATATCTGTGTGTCTATGTATACCTAGTAATATACACCTACTGTATATCTGTGTGTCTATGTATACCTAGTAATATACACCTACTGTATATTTGTGTGTCTATGTATACCTAGTAATATACACCTACTGTATATCTGTGTGTCTATGTATACCTAATAATCTACACCTACTGTATATCTGTATCTATGTATAACTAATAATATACACCTACTGTATATCTGTGTGTCTATGTATACCTAGTAATATACACCTACTGTATATCTGTGTCTATGTATACCTAATAATCTACACCTACTGTATATCTGTATCTATGTATAACTAATAATATACACCTACTGTATATCTGTGTCTATGTATACCTAGTAATATACACCTACTGTATATCTGTGTCTATGTATAACTAATAATATACACCTACTGTATATCTGTGTCTATGTATACCTAGTAATATACAGCTACTGTATATCTGTGTGTCTATGTATACCTAGTAATATACACCTACTGTATATCTGTGTGTCTATGTATACCTAATAATCTATACCTACTGTATATCTGTATGTCTATGTATACCTAGTAATATACACCTACTGTATATCTGTGTCTATGTATACCTAGTAATATACACCTACTGTATATCTGTGTCTATGTATACCTAATAATCTACACCTACTGTATATCTGTGTCTATGTATAACTAATAATCTACACCTACTGTATATCTGTGTCTATGTATACCTAGTAATCTATACCTACTGTATATCTGTGTGTCTATGTATACCTAATAATATACACCTACCGTATATCTGTGTCTATGTATACCTAGTAATATACACCTACTGTATATCTGTGTCTATGTATACCTAATAATCTACACCTACCGTATATCTGTGTCTATGTATACCTAGTAATATACACCTACTGTATATCTGTGTCTATGTATACCTAATAATCTACACCTACCGTATATCTGTGTCTATGTATACCTAGTAATATACACCTACTGTATATCTGTGTCTATGTATACCCAGTAATATACACCTACTGTATATCTGTGTGTCTATGTATACCTAGTAATATACACCTACTGTATATCTGTGTCTATGTATACCTAGTAATATACACCTACTGTATATCTGTGTCTATGTATACCTAGTAATATACACCTACTGTATATCTGTGTCTATGTATACCCAGTAATATACACCTACTGTATATCTGTGTGTCTATGTATACCTAGTAATCTACACCTACCGTATATCTGTGTCTATGTATACCTAGTAATATACACCTACTGTATATCTGTGTCTATGTATACCTAATAATCTACACCTACCGTATATCTGTGTCTATGTATACCTAGTAATATACACCTACTGTATATCTGTGTCTATGTATACCCAGTAATATACACCTACTGTATATCTGTGTGTCTATGTATACCTAGTAATATACACCTACTGTATATCTGTGTCTATGTATACCTAGTAATATACACCTACTGTATATCTGTGTGTCTATGTATACCTAATAATATACACCTACTGTATATCTGTGTCTATGTATAACTATTAATATACACCTACTGTATATCTGTGTCTATGTATACCTAGTAATATACACCTACTGTATATATGTGTGTCTATGTATACCTAATAATCTATACCTACTGTATATCTGTGTGTCTATGTATACCTAATAATCTATACCTACTGTATATCTGTGTCTATGTATACCTAATAATCTGCACCTACTGTATATCTGTGTGTCTATCTATACCTAATAATCTATACCTACTGTATATCTGTGTGTCTATCTATACCTAATAATCTATACCTACTGTATATCTGTGTGTCTATGTATACCTAGTAATATACACCTACTGTATATCTGTGTGTCTCTGTATACCTAATAATCTACACCTACTGTATATCTGTGTCTATATATACCTAATAATCTATACCTACTGTATATCTGTGTCTATGTATACCTAGTAATATACACCTACTGTATAACTGTCTGTCTATGTATAACTAATAATATACACCTACTGTATATCTGTGTGTCTATCTATACCTAATAATCTATACCTACTGTATATCTGTGTCTATATATACCTAATAATCTATACCTACTGTATATCTGTGTCTATATATACCTAATAATATACACCTACTGTATAACTGTCTGTCTATGTATACCTAATAATCTACACCTACTGTATACCTGTGTGTCTATGTGTCTATGAACTTCAATCCTATTGGCTGATTAAATCAATTAATCAGATTTTTCCTACCTTAATTCCGATTGGCTGATAGAATCCTATCAGCCAATCGGAATTCGAGGGACGCCATCTTGGATGACTTCATTTAAAGGACAAGTCATTCGTCGGGTAGTCGTCGGCCGAGGAGGATGTTCCGCGCCGGAGGTCTTCAAGATGGAGCCGCTCATCGCCGCAAGGATGAAGATAGAAGATGCTGCTTGGATGAAGACTTCTGCCCGGCTGGAGGACCACTTGTGTCCGGATCGGATGAAGACTTCGGCCCGGCTGGGTGAAGACTGCTCAAGGTAGGGTGATCTTCAATGGGGTAGTGTTAGGTTTATTTAAGGGGGGATCGGGTGGGTTTTAGAGTAGGGGTGTGTGGGTGGTGGGTTGTAATGTTGGGGGGGGGTATTGTATTTCTTTTTTTTACAGGTAAAAGAGCTGATTACTTTGGGGCATGCCCCGCAAAAAGCCCTTTTAAGGGCTGGTAAAAGAGCTGGTTACTTTGGGGCAATGCCCCGCAAAAAGCCCTTTTAAGGGCTGGTAAAAGAGCTGGTTACTTTGGGGCAATGCCCCGCAAAAGGCCCTTTTAAGGGCTATTTGTAATTTAGTTTAGGGTAGGGAAATTTTATTATTTTTGGCGGCTTTTTATTTTATTAGGGGGCTTAGATTAGGTGTAATTAGATTAATAATAGTAATATTTTTTTATTTTTTGGTTTTTGTAATATAGTTTAGTTTATTTAATTGTATTTTTTATTAGATAGTTGTAGTTAATTTATTTAATGAATTTATTGATAGTGTAGTGTTAGGTGTATTTGTAACTTAGGTTAGGATTTATTTTACAGGTAATTTTGTAATTATTTTAACTAGGTAGCTATTAAATAGTTATTAACCAGTAAAATAAATCCTAACCTAAGTTACAATTAAACCTAACACTACACTATCAATAAATTAATTAATTATATTACCTACAATTACATACAATTAAATAAACTAAACTAAATTACAAAAAAAACAAAAACACTAAATTACAAAAAATAAAAAAAGATTACAAGAATATTAGGCTAATTACACCTACTCTAAGCCACCTTATAAAATAAAAATCCCCCCAAAATAATAAAGGTCCCTACCCTATTCTAAATTAAAAAGTAACCAGGTTTTGTCGGTAAAGACCCGCGTAGCTAACGCAGCTTTTTTTCCTACCGCTGCTTTCAAACAACGCTGGTATTTAGAGTTGTCTGAGGGGCTGCGTTAGGCTCCAAAAAGGGTGCGTTGAGCCGAATTTACCGCCACTTCAACCCTCAATACCAGAGTTGCTTACGGTAGCGGTAAGCTGGCAAAATGTGCTTGTGCACGATATCCCCATAGGAAACAATGGGGCAGTTTGGGCTGATAAAAAAACCTAACACCTGCAAAAAAGCAGCGTTAAGCTCCTAACGCAGCCCCTTTGTTTCCTATGGGGAAACAGTTTCTAAGTCTGCACCTAACACCCTAACATGTACCCCGAGTCTAAACACCCCTAACCTTACACTTATTAACCCCTAATCTGCCGCCCCACTATCGCTGACACCTGCATTATACCATTAACCCCTAATCTTCCGCTCCGCACACCGCCGCCACCTACATTATCCCTATGAACCCCTAATCTGCTGCCCCTAACATCGCCGACACCTACATAATATTTATTAACACCTAATCTGCCCCCCTCAACGTTGCCGCTACCTAACTACACTTATTAACCCCTAATCTGCTGACCGGACCTCGCCGCCACTATAATAAATGTATTAACCCCTAAACCGCCGCACTCCCGCCTCACAAACACTATAATAAATAGTATTAACCCCTAATCTGCCCCCCCCCCCCCCCAACATCGCCGCCACCTAACTTCAAGTATTAACCCCTAATCTGCCGACCGGACCTCGCCGCTACTCTAATAAATGTATTAACCCCTAAAGCTAAGTCTAACCCTAACCCTAACACCCCCCCTAAATTAAATATAATTTTAATCTAACGAAATTAATTAACTCTTATTAAATAAATTATTCCTATTTAAAACTAAATACTTACCTGTAAAATAAACCCTAATATAGCTACAATATAACAAATAATTATATTGTTGCTATTTTAGGATTTATATTTATTTTACAGGCAACTTTGTATTTTATTTTAACCAGGTACAATAGCTATTAAATAGTTATTAACTATTTAATAGCTACCTAGTTAAAATAATTATAAAATTACCAGTAAAATAAATCCTAACCTAAGTTACAATTAAACCTAACACTACACTATCAATAAATTAATTAATTATATTACCTACAATTACATACAATTAAATAAACTAAACTAAATTACAAAAAAAACAAAAACACTAAATTACAAAAAATAAAAAAAGATTACAAGAATATAAGGCTAATTACACCTACTCTAAGCCACCTTATAAAATAAAAATCCCCCCAAAATAATAAAGGTCCCTACCCTATTCTAAATTAAAAAGTTACCAGCTCTTTTACCAGCCCTTAAAAGGGCTTTTTGCGGGGCGTGCCCCAAAGTAATCAGCTCTTTTGCCTGTAAAAAAAAATACAACCCCCCCAACATTAAAACCCACCACCCACATACCCCCTACTCTAACCCAAACCCCCCTTAAATAAACCTAACACTACCCCCCCTGAAGATCTCCCTACCTTGGGTCATCTTCACCCAGCCGGGCCGAAGTCTTCATCCGATGGGGCAGAAGAGGACATCCAGACCGGCAGAAGTCTTCATCCTATCCGGGCAGAAGAGAACATCCGGACCGGCAGACATCTTCATCCAAGTGGCATCTTCTATCTTTATCCATCTGGAGCGGAGCGGAGCCATCTTCTTCAACCGACGCCTCCTCGCCGAATGAAGGTTCCTTTAAATGACGTCATCCAAGATGGCGTCCCTCAAATTCCGATTGGCTGATAGGATTCTATCAGCCAATCGGAATTAAGGTAGGAAAAATCTGATTGGCTGATTAAAACAGCCAATCAGATTGAGCTTGCATTCTATTGGCTGATCGGAACAGCCAATAGAATGCGAGCTCAATCTGATTGGTTGATTGGATCAGCCAATCGGATTGAACTTGAATCTGATTGGCTGATTTAATCAGCCAATCAGATTTTTCTACCTTAATTCCGATTGGCTGATAGAATCCTATCAGCCAATCGGAATTTGAGGGACGCCATCTTGGATGACGTCATTTAAAGGAACCTTCATTTGGCAAGTAGGCGTCGGTTGAAGAGGATGGATCTGCGTCGGCTGGAAGAAGATGGCTCCGCTCCGCTCCGGATGGATGAAGATAGAAGATGCCGCTTGGATGAAGATGTCTGCCGGTCCGGATGTCCTCTTCTGCCCGGATAGGATGAAGACTTCTGCCGGTCTGGATGTCCTCTTCTGCCCCATCGGATGAAGACTTCGGCCCGGCTGGGTTAAGACGACTCAAGGTAGGGAGATCTTCAGGGGGGTAGTGTTAGGTTTATTAAAGGGGGGTTTGGGTTAGAGTAGGGGTATGTGGGTGGTGGGTTTTAATGTTGGGGGGGTTGTATTTTTTTTTACAGGCAAAAGAGCTGATTACTTTGGGGCATGCCCCGCAAAAAGCCCTTTTAAGGGCTGGTAAAAGAGCTGGTTACTTTTTAATTTAGAATAGGGTAGGGACCTTTATTATTTTGGGGGGCTTTTTATTTTATTAGGGGGCTTAGAGTAGGTGTAATTAGCCTAATATTCTTGTAATCTTTTTTTATTTTTTTGTAATTTAGTGTTTGTTTTTTTTTGTAATTTAGTTTAGTTGATTTAATTGTAGGTAATTGTACGTAATGTATTTAATTAATTTATTGATAGTGTAGTGTTAGGTTTAATTGTAGATAATTGTAGGTATTTTATTTAATTAATTTATTGCTAGTGTAGTATTAGGTTTAATTGTAACTTAGGTTAGGATTTATTTTACAGGTAATTTTGTAATTATTTTAACTAGGTAGCTATTAAATAGTCAATAACTATTTAATAGCTATTGTACCTGGTTAAAATAAATACAAAGTTACCTGTAAAATAAATATAAATCCTAAAATAGCTACAATATAATTATTAGTTATATTGTAGCTATATTAGGGTTTATTTTACAGGTAAGTATTTAGCTTTAAATAGGAATACTTTAGTTAATAAGATTTAATTTATTTCGTTAGATTAAAATTATATTTAATTTAGGGGGGTGTTAGGGTTAGGGTTAGACTTAGCTTTAGGGGTTAATACATTTATTAGAGTAGCGGCGAGGTCCGGTCAGCAGATTAGGGGTTAATACTTGAAGTTAGGTGGCGGCGACGTTGGAGGGGGGGGCAGATTAGGGGTTAATACTATTTATTATAGTGTTTGTAAGGCGGGAGTGCGGCGGTTTAGGGGTTAATATATTTATTATAGTGGCGGCGAGGTCCGGTCGGCAGATTCGGGGTTAATAAGTGTAGTTAGGTAGCGGCGACGTGGGGGGGGGGCAGATTAGGGGTTAATAAATATTATGTAGGTGTCGGCGATGTGAGGGGCAGCAGATTAGGGGTTCATAGGTTCCTGCCTGACTCTAAATACCAGCGGGCGGCCAAAAGCAGCGTTAGGACCCCTTAACACTGCTTTTGACGGCTAACGCAGAACTCTAAATCTAGGCGAATATTATTTATATTTATTTAAATAATAATTAAGTTAGGGGGTGTTAGGGTTAGATTTAGGATTAGGGGGTAATATATTTAATGTAGGTGGCGGCGGTGTAGGGGGATCAGATTAGGGGTTAATATATTTAATGTAGGTGACGGCGGTATAGGGGGATCAGATTAGGGATAAATATATTTAATGTAGGTGGCGGCGATATAGGGGATCAGATTAGGGATTAATATTTTTAATGTAGGTGGCGGCGGTGTAGGGGGATCAGATTAGGGGTTTATATATTTAATGTAGGTGGCGGCGATATAGGGGATCAGATTAGGGATTAATATTTTTAATGTAGGTGGCGGCGGTGTAGGGGGATCAGATTAGGGGTTTATATATTTAATGTAGGTGGCGGCGGTGTAGGGGGATCAGATTAGGGGTTAATATATTTAATGTAGGTGGCGGCGATATAGGGGATCAGATTAGTGGTTAATATATTTAATATAGATGGCGGCGGTGTAGGGGGATCAGATTAGGGGTTTATATATTTAATGTAGGTGGCGGCGGTGTAGGGGGATCAGATTAGGGGTTAATATATTTAATGTAGGTGGCAGCGGTGTAGGGGGATCAGATTAGGGGTTAATATATTTAATGTAGGTGGCAGCGGTGTAGGGGGCTCACATTAGGGGTTAATATATTTAATGTAGGTGGCAGCGGTGTAGGGGGATCAGATTAGGGGTTAATATATTTAATGTAGGTGGCAGCGGTGTAGGGGGATCAGATTAGGGGTTAATATATTTAACTCCTTAATGACAACTGACGTACCAGGTACGTCATGCATTAACAAGCAGTTAATGACAATGGACGTACCTGGTACGTCAGTTGTCTAACAGAGTGCTGGAATTGATCACAAATGCTTCCAGCAGCTCTGAGGGTATTGCAGTGATGCCTCGATATGGAGGCATCCTGCAATACCCCTTTACAAGCCTCCAATGCAGAGAGAGCCACTCTGTGGCCCTCTCTGCACCGGTAGCGATAGTGCCGGGTGTGAGGGTGCGCGTGCGCGTGCACGATGCGCGTGTGTGCACATGAGCATGCATGTGTGCGCGCGCGTGCACATGCACCCATTAGCCACACTGACACCAATGAATGAGGGCAGAAAGGGGAAAAAAAAGGGATTTTTTTTTAAAAAAAATATAAAAGGATCTGGGAGGGGGTGGGGGTGGTGGTATTGTGGGGGGCTGCTACACTACAGAAATAGTTTTTTAAGTAAAAATAAAATAAAAATACTTTTTGGTGGTTTTTTGGGGCCAAACTGGGTACTGGCAGACAGCTGCCAGTACCCAAGATGGTGGTAATTAGGTAGGGGAGAGGGTTAGAGAGCTGGAGGGGGGATCAGGGAGGTTGGGGCTAAGGCAGGGGTCCATCACAGCTAAAATACTAAAAAAAAACCTCTTTTATTTAGTACTGGCAGACTTTCTGCCAGTACTTAAGATGGCGGGAACAATTGTGGGGTGGGGGAGGGAAGAGAGCTGTTTGGGAGGGATCAGGGGGTGGGATGTGTCAGGTGGGAGGCTGATCTCTAAAATTAACCCTGCAAGCTCCCTACAAGCTACCTAATTTAACCCCTTCACTGCTGGGCATAATTCACGTGTGGTGCGCAGCAGCATTTAGCGGCCTTCTAATTACCAAAAAGCAACGCCAAAGCCATATAAGTCTGCTATTTCTGAACAAAGGGGATCCCAGAGAAGCTTTTACAACAATTTCTGCCATAATTGCACAAGCTGTTAGTAAATAATTTAAGTGAGAAACCTAAAATTGTGAAAAATGTAAAGTTTTTTTTTTATTTGCTCGCATTTGGCGGCGAAATGGTGGCATAAAATATACCAAAATGGGCCTAGATCAATACTTGGGGTTGTCTACTACACTACACTAAAGCTAAAATTAACCCTACAAGCTCCCTACAAGCTCCCTAATTAACCCCTTCACTCCTGGGCATAAAACATGTGTGGTGCGCAGCGGCATTTAGC
This sequence comes from Bombina bombina, assembly GCF_027579735.1. Classification (NCBI taxonomy): domain Eukaryota; kingdom Metazoa; phylum Chordata; class Amphibia; order Anura; family Bombinatoridae; genus Bombina; species Bombina bombina. Next base: position 9,995,513 of record NC_069503.1, on the reverse strand, counting down.
GGCCTTCTAATTACCAAAAAGCAACCCAAAAGCCATATAAGTCTGTTATTTCTGAAAAAGGGGATCCCAGAGAAGCATTTACAACCATTTGTGCCATAATTGCAGAAGCTGTTTGTAAATAATTTCAGTGGGAAACCTAAAGTTTGTGACAAATTTTGTGAAAAAGTGAACTTTTTTTTTTTTTGATCGCATTTGGCGGTGAAATGGTGGCATGAAATATACCAAAATGGGCCTAGATCAATACTTTGGGTTGTCTTCTAAAAAAAAATATATACATGTCAAGGGATATTCAGGTATTCCTGACAGATATCAGGGTTCCAATGTAACTAGCGCTAATTTTGAAAAAAAGTGGTTTGGAAATAGCGAAGTGCTACTTGTATTTATTGCCCCATAAATTGCAAAAAAAGCAAAGAACATGTAAACATTGGGTATTTCTAAACTCAGGACAAAATTTAGAAACTATTTAGCATGGTTGTTTTTTGGTGGCTCTAGATGTGTAACAGATTTTGGGGGTCAAAGTTAGAAAAAGTGTGTTTTTTTCCATTTTTCCTCATATTTTATTATTTTTTTTTAGTAAATTATAAGACATGATGAAAATAATGGTATCTTTAGAAAGTCCATTTAATGGCGAGAAAAACGATATATAATATGTGTGGGTATAGTAAATGAGTAAGAGGAAAATTACAGCTAAACACAAACACTGCAGAAATGTAAAAATAGCCATTGTCATTAAGGATAAGAAAATTGAAAAATGGTTCGGTCATTAAGGGGTTAATGTAGGTGCTGGCGGTGTATGGGTGTCAGATTAGGGGGTAATACATTTATTGTAGGTGGCGGCAGGGTATGGGAGCGGCGGTTTAGGGGTTAAACACTTTATTTAGTGGCGACAGGGTCCGGGAGCAGCGGTTTAGGGGTTAATACATATAATGTAGGTGGCGGTGGGCTCCGGGAGCGGCGGTTTAGGGGTTAATAATAGGATAGGTTTATTGCGGTGTGGGCTATGGCGGTTTAGGGGTTAATAATTAGGCTTAATGCATTGTGGGGGGTTGTCGGTCTAAGGGTTAATACATTTATTATTAGGAGTGAGAGGGGGGATTGCGGATATAGGGGTATACGTGTCGGGATGATGTTTGGGAGGCGTGTTGGACAGTTACGGGAGATTTCATATTTTAGTAAGTTTTTGTAGGCGCAGGCAGTTTCTAAAGTGCCGTAAGTCACTGGCGACTCCAGAAATTTGTACTTACGCTTATTTCTGGACATCGCTAGTTTGTCCGACTTACGGCACTTTAGCAACTGCCGGCGGGGTATATTGGATACCCCGATGTGCGAGTTGATACTACGGGCGGCGCGGGTTCCCTTGCTTGCGCCGGAAACTACGCCGTATATTGGATCGCGCCCCTGGTTGTTGCTACAGTAGGCGTACCATCTCTTTAGTTGCCACTGCAGGCCCTTTTGCTACTGAACAGACTTTGTTAGCAGTGACAGAGCGTGACTAGTGTAAGCTGAGGTAATAGCATTACTGACAAGCACACAATCTGCTTTATAACGAGCTCACACCTAATCCTGGTGCTCCTGTAACATACAGGTCTGCAAGGTTAAGTGCTTTGACCCTTTGATTCCTAAAAGTGGCACATGGTAATCTTATTACCAACATCAGCTGCACATTTTAGTAACAATACAAACAATATGCCCTTGCACAGAGGCGTGCTGGGTATAGATGGCTAATACAGGGGCATGCTGGGTAAAGATGTCTAATACAAGGGCGTGCTGGGTATAGATGGCTAATACAGGGGCATGCTGGGTAAAGATGGCTAATACAAGGGCGTGCTGGGTATAGATGGCTAATACAGGGGCATGCTGGGTAAAGATGGCTAATACAAGGGCGTGCTGGGTAAAGATGTCTAATACAAGGGCGTGCTGGGTATAGATGGCTAATACAGGGGCATGCTGGGTAAAGATGGCTAATACAGGGGCGTGCTGGGTATAGATGGCTAATACAGGGCAGTGCTGATTAAAGATGGCTAATACAGGGCAGTACATTAGCCATCTATACCCAGCACATCCTTGTACCAGGAATATAGGGCTAGTACAAGGATGTGCTGGGTATAGATGGCTAATACAGGGGTGTGCTGGGTATAGATGGCTAATACAGGGGTGTGCTGGGTATAGATGGCTAATACAGGGCAGTGCTGATTAAAGATGGCTAATACAGGGCAGTGCTGGGTATAGATGGCTAATACAGGGGCATGCTGGGTAAAGATGGCTAATACAAGGGCGTGCTGGGTATAGGGCTGGTACAGAGATGTACTAGGTATAGATGGCTATTACAGGGGAATGCTGAGTATAGTGCTGGTACAGGGATGTGCTGGTTATAGGGCTGGTACAGGGATGTACTGGTTATAGGGCTGGTAGAGGGATGTTCTGGTTATAGGGCTGGTACAGGGATGTACTGGTTATAGGGCTGGTAGAGGGATGTTCTGGTTATAGGGCTGGTACCGGGACATGCTGGTTATATAGGGCTGGTACAGGGATGTGCTGGTTATATAGAGCTGGTACAGGGATGTGCTGGTTATAGGGCTGGTACAGGGATGTACTGGTTATAGGGCTGGTACAGGGATGTACTGGTTATAGAGCTGGTACAGAGATGTACTGGGTATAAATGGCTAATACAGGGATGTGCCGGTTATAGGGCTGGTACAGGGATGTACCGGTTATAGGGCTGGTACAGGGATGTACCGGTTATAGGTCTGGTAACAGGGGCCTGCTGGGTATAGGGCTGGTACAGGGACGTGCCGGGTATAGGGCTGGTACAGGGATGTGCTGGTTATAGGGCTGGTATAGGGATGTGCTTGTTATAGGGTTGGTACAGGGATGTTCTGGGTATAGGGCTGGTGCAGGGACGTGATTGTTATAGGGCTGGTACAGGGACCTGATGGGTGTAGATTGCTGTTGCAGGGATGTGCTGGGTATAGATGGCTGGTACAGGGACGTGCTGGGTATAGATGGCTGATACAGGGATGTGCTGGTTATAGGGCTGGTACAGGGACGTGATTGTTATAGGGCTGGTACAGGGACGTGATTGTTATAGGGCTGGTACAGGGATGTGCTGGTTATAGGGCTGGTACAGGGATGTGCTGGTTATAGGGCTGGTACAGGGATGTGCTGGTTATAGGGCTGGTTATAGGGCTGGTACAGGGATGTGCTGGTTATAGGGCTGGTACAGGGATGTGCTGGTTATAGGGCTGGTACAGGGATGTGCTGGTTATAGGGCTGGTACAGGGATGTGCTGGTTATAGGGCTGGTACAGGGATGTTCTGGGTATAGGGCTGGTACAGGGACATGATTGTTATAGGGCTGGTACAGGGACCTGATGGGTGTAGATTGCTGTTGCAGGGATCTGCTGGGTATAGATTGCTGGTACAGGGACGTGCTGGTTATAGGGCTGGTACAGGGATGTGCTGGTTATAGGGCTGGTACAGGGACGTGCTGGTTATAGGGCTGGTACAGGGATGTTCTTGTTATAGGGCTGGTACAGGGACGTGTTGCTTACATGGTACCTACTCAGATTTTCCCTTACTGCTGAGCGGTACTGGAGAAAATGTCGAAGTTCAGCTGAATTTCTTCATTACAAATTTATCTGGAACTCCTACTATTCTGCCCTTAATCTCTATAAGCAACATTACTTCTCTACTCTTATCTCTACTCTGTCTTCAAACCCAAAACATCTGTTCTCCACTTCCAATATTCTTCTCCGCCCACCACCACCCCCTAATACAACTTCTCTGTCAGCTCAAGACTTTGCCAGCCACTTCAATAACAAAATTGACTCCATCAGAAGCTAAGTCAGCTCTCAACATAATTCCATTCTCTCACCCCCTCAAACGCTCACAATGAACCACAACCCACATAACCATAAATTTAGCTCTTTCTCCCCTGTTACTGAGGAAGAAGTTTCTGCACTTATACTGCGCTCTTACTTCACTACCTGTCCCCTTGACCCTATCCCCTCACAGCTACTCCCCTCCCTCTCTGCTACCCTTACCCCTATACTCACACACATTTTCAACCTCTCCCTCATCACTGGTATATTTCCCTCATCACTGAAACATGTACTGGTCACACCTATCCTCAAAAAACCTGCCCTTGAACCAACCTCCCCATCCAACTACCGCCCTATTTCCCTCCTCCCTCTTGCCTCAAAGCTTCTTGAAAAGCTAGCATATGCACACCTATCCCATTTCCTTTCATTAAACTCCCCCCTTGACCCACTGCAATCTGCATTTCATCCTCCTCACTCCACAGAGACAGCAATTGTTAAGGTTACCAATGACATAGTTACATCAAAATTAAAAGGCCATTTCTCTCTGCTTATCCTCCTTGATCCGTCCGCAGCCTTTGACACTGTCAACCACCCTTTTTTGCTCCAAACCCTCCAATCCTTCGGCATTTGTGAAACAGCCCTCTCGTGGTTCTCTTCCTACCTGTCAAATTGTACCTTTAGTGTAGCCTTCTCTGGGGCCTCCTCTGCTCCGTCACCTCTTTCTGTTGGGGTACCACAAGGCTCTGTCCTCGGTCCCCTTCTCTTCTCAATCTACACATCATCATTAGGTTCCCTAGGTTCCATAGGTTCCAATATCATTTATATGCTGACGACACCCAAATCTACTTCTCCGCACCAGACCTATCTCCTTCCTTGCTAACCCATGTCACTAACTGTCTTTCTCACATCTTTTCCTGGATGTCCTCTCACTACCTCAAGCTAAATTTCTCTAAAACTGAGCTCCTTATTTTCCCTCATTCTTCCAAAATCTTCACCCCCAATCTCTCTATAACTGTTGACAACTCCATCATTACCCCTACCCCGCATGCCCGATGTCTTGGGGCTACACTTGACTGATCTTTATTTCACTCCTCACATTCAGTCCTTGGCTAAATCCTGCTGCTTCCTCCTTAAAAACATCTCTAAAATTAGACACTTCCTTACACAAGACACAACTAATAATCCACTCTCTCATACTTTCCCGCCTTGATTACTCCAACTCTGTCCTCTCTGGTCTCCTCAGCTGCCGTCTAGCTCCTTTACAATCTATAATGAATGCCTCTGCCAGGCTCATCTTCCTTACAAGTCGCTCTTCATCTGCTGCACCTTTCTGCCAGTCCTCTTGCCTCTAGGATTAACCACACAATTCTCACTCTAACGTACAAAGCCCTCAACTGCACTGCCCCCCCTATAACTCAGACCTTGTCTCCAGATACTCTCACACATGTCCCCTTCACTCTTCTCATGACCTACTCACCTTCTCTCTTGTTACCTCCTCACACTCCCGTTTACAGGACTTCTCCAGACTGGCTCCCATCTTGTGGAACTCTCTGCCTCGCCCCACAAGACTCTCCCCTAGTTTTGAAAGCTTCAAGCGCTCCCTAAAGACTCTACTTTTCAGGGATGCATACAACCTTCACTAACCTTTCTTTATACCAGTTTCT